>NW_015652333.1:496702-521050 GCF_001515625.1 Sinocyclocheilus rhinocerous | reverse complement strand
AAAAAAAAAAAAAAAAAAAAATATATATATATATATATATATATATATTAAGCAGCGTAACTGTTTTCAACATTGAAAATAAAAAGAAATGTTTCTTGAGAAGCAAATCAGCACATTAGAATGATTTCTGAAGGATCATGTGACACTGAAGACTGGAATGGCTGCTGAAAATTCAGCTTTGCTATCAAAGGAATAAATTGCATATCAAAATAGGAAACATTTATTTTATATTGTAACAATATTTCATTATATCACTTTTTACTGCATTTTTGTTTAAATAAATGCAGCCTTGGTAAGCATAAGAGACTTTTCAAAAAGATTAATGTATTTGGAATAGTGCTGTCAAATCGATTATTCACAATTAATATGCATCCAAAATAAAAGTTTGTGTTTACATAATATGTGTGTGTACTGTGTAATTTATTATGCATATATAAATACACACGTGTATATGTAAGAAAAATATGTTATGTTTATATATTTAATATATTTATATATATATAGAAATTATATGAATATAAATATATACATGTAAATATTTTCAAAATATATACTGTATGTGTGTGTATATACACAAAGAAATATACACAGTACACACACATATTACGTAAACACAAACGTTTGTTTTGGATGCGATTAATCGCGATTAATTGATTTGACAGCACTAATTTGGAATATTCATAAATATTATGAATATCAAAAAACTATCAAAAAAATATCTAAACGAATTTTAATTCCGAAATGAAAAACATTCTATTTGTGGTTTGCATTTTTAACATATTTTTATGTATAATGTATGAATAAATTAATAGACCAGAAAAAAATTAGTGCCATCTTTTTTGAACATAGCAGCATGGATATGTTTGGTTTTATGGTAAATATCAACCTCAAAAACAAACAAGCAAACAAAAAAGAAATAATATATTGGTGTTAGCATGGTAGGATTGTGTTGAGATGGCAGTATGAAATGCAACTGTACCTCTTTTCCCAGTGAGGGCAAACTGAATGGCATTGCCACCCACACCACAGAAGGCATCGATAATGAGCTCTGTGCTGAAGCTGTCCTGCACTCTCAGAGCGATGTGCTCTGCTATCCTCTCAGGAGTCACTGAGAACCAGCCCTCTGTGGACAGAACAGAGTTACAGTGTATGTACATCATAATTCAAATTAGAAGCTAAAGGCTTTTATCAGTTCATGCATTTTTCCCTTCTCAAACTAAATATTAAGCTTAGCAGAATACTATTCAAATTAATTATAGTTAAACCTAAATGCACCTTTTTTTATTACAAACGTGGTAAAGGTTTGACACTTTGTCCACCAGAGGGAGTCTGCAGTTTTCATTTTCTATTTGAAGAGCTGAAGTATCTATGGCTCTGCTTACATCAAAGACTCGCTCTCTAAATATATAGCTTTGCTTCATATTAGGAGGAGCCTCTGTTGACAAAAGGTTGATCTTTTTTATTTTGTTAATTCAAAATATCAGCAATCACCCCAACATCATGTGACGCCAGAAAACCATATATTTAGAGAAGCTGTACAAAATCATACAATGTGTTCAAGATATGATGACCTTAAAGCAGACTCCCTGAAAGCTGTGACACTTTAAAACATGGCGTCAGACTACTGGATCTCATTCTCTGGATCTTCATCTTTTTAAGGTGTTGCATGTGTCTGTGAGAGAGAGCTGAGGCAGAAGCAGTCAGAGAGCACAGAGAGAGTGGAGTTTAACGGAGCATGTCCTCCTTTGATTCTGTGGAGACCAACACCATCTGCTTTTAGCCTCTACAAACGCATCTCTATTTTTCCGCCTCTCGTATTTTTCTCCCCCCGCTGAGAATAGAACACCTGCTTAAGTAACAATCACTGGTCTGGAGCAACCACGTTCAGCACTTCCTGTTTACAGTGTAAGGTCCAGACATCAAGAGCCCGTCAAGTACAGGTGCCCCCGAGTAAAGAGAACGTGCTTTTCTAAGCACATATCCAGTAAGTGGTACCTTAAATTTGCATATCAAGCTCACAAAAAAAGAACAAAATCTTACAGAAAAACACACTGTCAACACTATTAACAAATAACATTACTAGTGTCATTCTATAAGTGCAGTGACCTTTCCATCTGAAAACATTTAAAAACTGAAACGTCCCACATTAAACCTACCATGCTATATTGATTAAAGTATCTCCTTTCACATATAATTCAAGGTCACAATAAATAACTGAAGAATTATTTATCCGGCACACCACTGACAAATGTCATGGTTAAATCTGGTTTCAGGACAGAGGAAATACTATAACATTGATCTTAATATCATTTAATTATCAAAATATATATATAAAAAAAAAAATGAAAATGACATTTCAGAAGCAAACTTTTAAAATGTTGCTATTTGTTTTTATATTGTTAACACTACTGACATTAACATTTGTAAGAACTGTTTTGATGTAAATTATTAAATTGCTTGTATATACATTATTAAATATGCTTTATTAATTTAACCACTTAATTCACTTTGATCTTTGACATATTTACTTTGAACTGAATTGTATTGCGTTTACTCGGCTGTATTATGGCATAAAACAATTAATTAGTAGAATTTAAAGGGGTCCTATTATGCTCTTTTACAAAGTATTGATTTTGTTTTGGGGGTGTACTAGAACAGGCTCTCATACTAGGTTGTTCGAAGAACACATTATTTTTCACATATTTGATATTATTATATTACAAATTTTACCTCTCTCCCCAGTCTGGCATGAACGACTCGAATAGTCGCCTTTTGAAATACGAAATGTGCTGTGATTGGTTAGCCGGGCCAGTGTATGTTGTGATTGGCAACACTCGGTGCCTGGTCGGGAAATGTCATGCCCCTTACCATAGCCGTCTGCGAGCTTCAGTGTAAATATTGCGTCAAAATCAAATCAATTTGAGCTCGATTTAAACCCGGATGATTGTAACCACTCTAAGTTTGTCTGCCTTGGGAAAGCTAGCGTGTCTCCGACATAGTGATAACACTCGTTGCCTTCTCTAGTGCAGCTCAACCAGGTCTCGTCCCATTCGTCGATATTTGTGATATCATAAATCCCGGAAAATATGCGTTGTAGTCCAAACGAGTCGTTCTTTGTAGTTTTTGAAAAGTGATTTCTGTTAAATAAAATATCTCCTTTTGAAGTGGACTTTGAGCTTTGTAACTTTGTAGATCTTTTTTATGCTTAAACAGCAACATTACAGACTAACTAAAGTTGAAAAAGTGAAAAAGCACAATAGGACCCCTTTAAAATGATATCTAATTCCAAGTTACAGTTAAATTGGTTTAAAACAAATGTAGTTTTCTATAGGAACTGTGTGTGTACATTACAGTTTGACTTTTTGTCATCTAAAAGTAAGTGACAATAGACTTTTGAATGGACTTTTTCCCCCCATTCAAATTAAAAACTATGTTAAGTACTAAAAGATTAAAAAGCAACTGTGGCTAGATGGATTCCTGTGAGACTCAGAAAATGGAAACTACTCCATTTACTTTAAGTCACATTCCTGGTTATATTAAGCATAATTCACTAGAAGTTATAGAAGTTATTATGCAGAAAGAAAAAAAAACAGCGAATACCCTGCTCTGTCTCTGAAAAGTTGTTGTTTTTTTGGCTCCAGACTACTGGTTAACGTTAACAAATGGATAACCTTTTTTTTTTCTTCCTAGCTCAACATCCTGTTTCACAAAGACATGTCACATTACAGAAGTAAAATGGCTTGTGAATGCCATTTCATGTTGACTTGGAATATTTCATTTCTCCAGCCTCTAAAGTGGTCATTAGTGGGGGTCATATGCTGATAAAAATCACTCAGAATTTCCTCATTCCATTTAAAAGTCTGCCTCTTGACTGGCATAATGTTTACGTCGTAGATGTGTTTGTTGTTTGGCTCCTCTCAGTGGGTATCGCAGTAGTAAAAAAAAAAAAAGAGCGGGTTTGCATCTCTGTAGCCCTGAGGTAACCCCCCCTCCTCTCTGGGGTGGGGGTGCAGGAGATACATAATTCAGCCCACGCTCTTGATCTACCCCTCGCTCTCCTCTGTCCAATCAGGCAGTGCTGAAGGAAAAGAGGCTCACTATGGCTATGGGCTACTGCCTCTGTTGACATGAATAAGTGAATAGATACGAAGCTCTGATCTCACTTTCAAACAGAATTCCAGATGCTTAGTGAAAGAGTTATGATTCGAAAGTGAGAGAGACGTATAAAAACACATTAGTCATGGTACTTTGGAGAATTCAAAGAGAAATCCAACGTCCATGAGGAGAGATTTTCGAATCCCAAATAATGGGACCTTTCATGGTACCAGAAGGCAAACCGTTTGACATTTGGTGTTGATTAAAAGGCATCTTTCCAAAGATCAGCCCTATTAAAAATGTAAACCTAACCCAATACTACAGTTATTGTGCAATAAAATTTAACAAGGAAAGTGACTTACTTCACAGGAAGAAAATCTTTAACATAAAAACTACATTCTACATTTTCTGGAGAAAATGTAAGTGGTACATTAGCAAAAGTCACCTCTAAAATAAAAAAAAGAATTTGCAAAAGCTACACTACACACACACACACAAAAAAACATATTCTTAATGATTTTTTTTTTGTCTAATGCCCAGTTAAAATGTGAAAAATCCTTAAAATAAGATGGCTGTTCATGAGAAGCAACCCTGCACAATATATTAAGACTTTTAGAAAATGTATCTTCAGTGAATATATCTTCAATACAAGATTAATTTATTAATTCATAAGTGTGTTTTGTTTTACTGTACTGGAAGATCTTTTCTATTTATATTAAGTATCAAGTTCTAAAAAAGGGGGGGAAATGACATAAGTTACAATCTATGAAAACAAGTCTTAATTTCTTATGCATTGCTACTTTTTTATAATAATGCATGTGCTCCGTCACATTGAGTCTTGGTACTCAAATTCGTCTGGTCACATTTCCTTTACCCCACCATCTCTTGTTCTTTCTTCAGTAAAAACAATAAAAAATAATTGTAAAAAGAGCAAATGGTAAAAATGGTAAAAGGACGAGTATAAAAGAATATGCAGCAAATAAAATTCCTTTTACCAGAAAACATTTGACAAGTGAAAAGCGATAAACAAGCAGGTTTATGTTCCGTTTAATACATTGTGTCCGTTAAGAGAGTGACCCACTTTGCAGGCGGCAGTGGAGCGGAGAACACAGGTAAAGCACCAGAGCTAAAGGTTGTCCTCCTCCAAGGCTGAGCGCTCTATTTGTGCAAAGTGTAGCGTGGGGAAAGAAAAGAGTGCTCTCCTGAGCGCTCTAAAAGCTGCCTGCTGCTTTGCTCTCACTTGCTCCCTCTCGCTTTCTCCCTCCCTTTTTCTCTGGTCTGACGCAGGAGGTATCTAGCATCAGCACACACACTGCAGACAGAGCCAGCGCAGTCAGACGACCAACACCTTCAGCTGCTACATCCTCACAAATACATCTCACTCTGTCCCTCAGTTCTCAGAGTGTCCCTCTATCTATTATTTAAAGTTACTGGTTTTACGGTGAATGATTCTTTAGTGCATGTTATTCCAAAAAGAGTAAATATCATCTTCATAATCTTTAACCAAACTGCTCGTCCTCTGAAATGACTTTCCTTTTCCAGTGAGGTCACTTACAGAGGTTCTGCAGACTGTTGGTTTACGTACAGCCAAATTGCTATTTGGTCTGTTTCACCATCCTATCAATTCCCAAGTCAAATCCTGCTCTACCTATTTTGTTAAATGTCCTGCTTCACTCATCACATTATCGGTGTAAATCTGAGAAGAATTAGGGCTGGGCAATATATTTGCAATTTTCTTTGTCAATATAAAATTAACACTGTGACAATGACTTCATGTGCTTTTTATTTGACAATTTCTATTTTCTAAATAACGCCATTCATTTGTGATGCCTGCTATTCTCATGGTTTTAGTATGAGAGTGTTAAGATTTAAACTTCAGTATTGGGGGGTTTTCTGCAAATCAATTCAAACGGCTCATTTCAAATAATCTATTCATAACTCAACAATTCATTTGCGCCATCATTAAGAAATGCTCACCAAAGTCTATGCAGGGCAAAATTTTATCCATTTAAATATTAATTTCTATGTTTTTATTTCTATGCTGTATATTTGCATTGTTGTATTGGTGCAATTAAATTGTTTAAATATTCTTTTAGTGGAAAACTTGACTACTTCATCTACTTTTACTGTGTTTTAGTTCTAAAATTTTAATCTGCTACAATGGCTTTGTTTGAAATTATGGTAATAAAACATCAAAAGACATCAAAAGAAAATGTTGACATACACAGCTTTATCAGCCTATGAAGAATAATTAATTTCTAGTTCAATAAGTTGGCTATCTTTGTAATCTTCCACTGGTAATGTCCCTGGTGCTGCAGCAATGAAGTTGCTTTGGATAAAAGCATCTGCTAATTGAATAAAAGCAATGCATTGCCTAAAATAAAGATGGTGGCTTTGTGCTGACTCACCATGGTCAAGTCTGATGCCCTCATCGAACCTGGAAAACAGACGGTAGCGCTGTGCCCAGTACTTGGCCAGCTCAGGTTCTGCTGCAATCTCAGGTGGCATCTCCACATCCTTTCTCCTTTTCCTGTTCCTTCTCTTGTTCTTTTTAAAGGCCTGCACGCTCTCTGCTGGGGAAGTCAACAGGATGATTACGTCAAATTGCCTTGAACAGTAAATGAGAAGCCTAACTGTGTTAATGGTTGGCTTGTATGTTACAGGAGCGCAGACCGTGATTATCTCATTTGTATCATGTAAAAGCAGGGAGCTAAATGCTGACCTCCCTCAGAGAGTAAGAAGTCAGGGACGTCCAAGGGCTGCAGCTCTCCTCGGGGATCTGAATCGCTGTTCTGTCTTTCTTCTGGCTCTGGCTGAATGTTCTGCTGATGTTGATGCTGAGGAGTCTTCTCACACTCTGCTTCCTGTCGTGTATGTAGACTTCCATCTTCTGCTCTCTCACATGGCACAGTAAGGGCTTCAGGCATGGAAGCCGGGGTCACCTCCTCAGAGTCAGCATTAGTCTGAAACTGCTGAAGAAAACTCTGGACCTGTGAGGGTATGAGAGAATATAGAGCTTTTAAAGGAAGGAACAGGTCTAGTCACCAGTTATACTAGGCACCATTTCCTGTAAAGCTGCTTTGAAACAATTTATTATATTTATTATAATGTATTATTAAAAGGGCTATGCAAAGCGATCGTAATCCAAATGGAAATGATTTTATATTCTAATATTGGGAAACACATACACTGTTATCATTGTTACAAATGTTCAAAAGTTAAGATTTTTAATGTTTTTGAAATGAGTTTCTTATGCTTACTAAGGCAGCATTTATTTGATCCAAAAAAAAAATAAAAAATACAGTAATATTGTGAAACAGTGTTACGATTTAAAACCACTGCTTTCTATTTAATTAGTTTTAGTTTATTCCTGTGATGGCAAAACTGAATTTTCTTCAGTCATTACTCGAGTCTTCAATGTCACATGATCCTTCAGAAATCATGTTAATCTGCTGATTTGTTGAAGAAACATTTGTGCTGCTTAACATTTTTGTGTAAACCATGATACATTTTTTTTTTCATTATTCTTTATTGTATAGAAAATTCAAAAGAACAGGCTTAATTTGAAATAGAAATCTTTTGTAACTGTGTAAAAGTCTTTACTGTCTTTTTTCATCAATTTAATGTGTCCTTGCTGAACAAAAGCATTAATTTATTTTAAAAAAAAAAAAAAAAAAAAAAAAAGAACAGAGTTCATTCCAAGGATCATCATATTTGGGGTCCTTGCAATTTATTTTTTTATTTTACTGCTTTATCTCCACCAAAGGCTTTTTTTATCAGTGTAGTTTAAAATAAAAGTATAAAAGTGGCAGACACAAGCTTCTTACATTACAATAAAAACTACTTCATTTAATCTGATGGGTCCCTGGCATTAAAAAGAAAACAGCCTTAGCTGGCACCACTAAAAGCAGCAGAACTGCAGGCCTCAATGTGATAAAAGATGCCCAAACAAAGTCTTGTTTAGGCATCCAGCCTGAAAAGATACTAGTGATAATGCCTGATGCAGTAAAGTTTTTGTCCTCTACCAGATCAATTTGTGCTACAGAGAAATCAATTCTAGAGCACTGCAATAAATTGGTCTAGTCTCTTCACTGGCTAAAATCCAGCCTTACATGAAACCTAAGCTGGCTGCTGGGGGTTTGGCACTAAACTCAGAAATTCACCTTGAAAAAGTCCATCCATAAGATGACTAGATGCACTGGTGGGTTGAAAACAACAATTCAAACAATCTCTTTTCTTCTTGAATATTCAACATGCCAGTGATGATGACCAAGCATGTGAACCTGTCCTGTGTGTGTTTGACGGCTGGGAATGTGTGTGTTAGTGTCAGGGGTGAGACTGGAGGTTAGAGCGGTTCTGTCTTTCTGACGGGGGCTGACAGCATGCAGTAAGCAGGTGCTGCGTGACAGCGCTGTGATGGGGTGGGGGTAAATAAAGCAGCTCTGTGCAGACTGCATAAAGTGTCAGCCTCACCACTCCTGCTGGCTCTATGCCCCACTCTCTATCTACCCTATTCTCCTCTAACACACACAGACACACACACACGAACTCAGAACAATTTACACTGGGCTTCACTGATCTGTAACTAGGTGACTAGAATGATCCATCTTACATGAAAGCCCACAAAATCCATGCGTCAATAAAACCTCAGGGAACAACACAAACATACGCATTTCATCGTTCAGTTAAAGTACCGCTGTTGAAGACCATACAGCTGAGTGCCTAGTAGTATAGAGGAGCTTGAGCATGAGGGACTACACAATGCACAACAAAAAAGTGAGAACTTCATCCCCCAGAAGAGTGTCTAAAAACCATATCTGACAGGGATATAAAAAAAAATAAATAAATAAATAAATAAATCAATCAATCAAACAAACAAATAAATTCCATACCATAACCATACCACTCACTGGTAATACTGATACTACCCAGTATTACCAAGTTTGGGGTCAGAAATATTTTTTTAAGTGACTGTAGAGACATTTATAATGTTCAAAAAGATTTCTATTTCGAATAAATGTTTTTTTTTTTTACTTTCTATTCAACAAAGATTCTTTAAAAAATGTATAACGATTTTCACAAAATGTTATTCAGAAGAACTGTTTTCAACATTGATATTAATTTAATATTAATTAATATTAATATTAAAAAATAATTTCTTGACCACCAAATCAGCGTATCAGAATGATTTCTGAAGGATCATGTGACACTGAAGACTGGAGTAATGATGCTGAAAATTCAGCTTTGCCATCAGAGGAATAAATTACATTTAAAAATATATTCAAATAGAAACAGTTGCTTTAAATTATAATAATAATTCACAATATTACTGTTTTTTACTGTATTGTTATCAAATACATGCGACCTTAGTGAATATAAGAGACTTCTTTCAAAAACATTTTAAAATCGTACTGAGTTTTGAATGCTAGTGTACCTGAACAAAGTGTGGTAATGTACCTGTGTACATGAATCGCCCATTTCTGGCAGGTATTAATGTAAACAGTCACTTTGTTTTATGTTAAAATTATCAGCTCTGAGCAATAGGCCTTGCACTTGCTTATTTATTTCTTTGCTCGTAATCAGTGAGACATAATTAAAGCTAAATGCCACTGTTTTCATTTTTGTTCATACTTATAAATATACAGTGGGTACGGAAAGTATTCAGACCCCCTTAAATCCAGCCAGAGCCCTGACTTAAACCCAGTTGAGCATCTCTGGAGAGACCTAAAAATGGCTGTCCACCAACGTTTACCATCCAACCTGATAGAACTGGAGAGGATCTGCAAGGAGGAATGGCAGAGGATCCCCAAATCCATGTGTGAAAAACTTGTTGCATCTTTCCCAAAGACTCATGGCTGTATTAGATCAAAAGGGTGCTTCTACTAAATACTGAGCATTTTTCAGTTTTTCTTTTTTAATAAATCTGCAAAGATGTCAACAATTCTGTGTTTTTCTGTCAATATGGGGTGCTGTGTGTACATTAATGAGGAAAAAAAAATTAACTTAAATGATTTTAGCAAATGGCTGCAATATAACAAAGAGTGAAAAATTTAAGGGGGTCTGAATACTTTCCGTACCCACTGTATATTACTTTTAAAATTAAAAAGTGTGTTCATTAGAACACTGCATCCCAAAAGGTATTAAATCTAATCTACTCACTGCAGCTGTAACATTCAAAATTGTCTTTGGCTGACCTGATGCAATTGTCTTTGGACAAACTAAGACAAAACAAAAGAAACAAAACATTTAAGGAATAGTTCAGCAAATAATTGAAATTCTGTTTTTGTTTTTCTCCTTCATATTTGAACTTGGATGACTTATTTCTTCAAAAATGAAATGCACACGAAGCAAAAAACAGCTTACTTTCTGAAGGACTTTGCTGATCTTTGGCTTTGTGGTTTGTGGTCCATCATCAGTAAAGAAGATGTGCTTGTTGATTTTGCAGGCTGCTTTTTTTCTTTCCTTGGGAGGCTTTCTGTTCTCCTCACTCCTTCTGCCAGCATATGGAGCTTGGCCTTGTTTCAGCTTCACAACGCTGTCAAACCTGCCAAGAGAAAAAGCATTTGGATGTTAATAAAGGCCCTGCTTGTTTTCAATGCACTAAAGGGGTGTCTAGCCTCTGTCTGGGGTCTTACTTGGGCTTTGGACCACGTCTCAGACTGAGAGCATCCCACACCTCCTCAACAGGCACCTCCGCAAGCTCCTCAACATCCAGCTCATGACTGTGAGCACAGCAGCCATTTAAACAGCACTGTATTATATAATCTTATATAGTCTTTCACCCAAAAATTATAATTTTGTCATCATTTACTCAGCTCAAGATGTTCCAAACCCATATGCTATTAATGTATTAATATATAAAAATAAACACTTTGAATAAATATAATAATACAAATCTAAATCTAAATGTACAGTATATATACAGGTGCATCTCAATAAATTAGAATGTTGAATTTATTTAATACACGAGTTTCACAATTTGAGTTGAATTACTGAAATAAATGAACTTTTCCACGACATTCTAATTGATTGAGATACATACACACACACATTTTTGTAGAGAGTTTTCAGGATTCCTTAATGAAGAGAAAGTAACAAAATAAAATAACATCAAAATAATAGCATTTATTTGAAACAGAAATCTTTACAGAATCATTAATTATGTAATCTGATATAATACAGTAGACTTAATAACAGGACGGCAGCTTACGCTCTCTTCACTTTAGCTCGTCTGTTCCCTGGAGGTTCATCATCATCACTCTGATCCTCATCGTTAGATCTGCTCTTTATGGGCTGTCCACTCCAATTACTCAATGGCGCAGAGGTCTGTTTCATGCTGCCATCTGAAATCACAAACTTTCAGTTTACTTTTAATAATAGCTATGTTAACATCATAAAATAACATGTCTTATACTGCCTGATGTATACAGCAAAAAAAAAAAAAAAAGCCGTTCCAGTGGTGCTGTTCAGATGGCGTCAGTCTTGGCCTGAAAATCAGGATGACAAGAGCCATTTTTAGAGCGACTGCGAGTGGATTGTGATCAATTCGAGCACCCAGGAGCCTGTGCTCTCTTTCACATGTACCAGCATTAAAAATGCATAGGCCAAAGTCACATGCTCCTTTCAGCTGACTTCTTTTGATATGACGCATTAAACATTCAGGCAGAGCCAAACTTAGGCTGCAAAAAAAAGACCTCTGGGGAAAATGATCTGCTTTTATACAGGGGGTGTTGTGATACAGCAAACTGAATTCTGGCTTTATGTTGTTGTGATGCCAACAGTGTGATGATGACATCATGATCACAGGTGGCTCTGTCGGAGCATATCGAGCAGGCCAACTCCCAAAAAAATAAGTTGAAGGTTAAAAAGTCACCAAAATAGACTATTTATTTACTCAATACAAGCTTTGTGTTATTTTTTGGTTATTTCACTTTGCATGATTCGTGAACATGTAATTTTTTTTTCAACTAAGATCACAAATACCTCTTACTTTTGCAACCCTTTTGTCCAAATTGGATTTATATATTTGTTACAGCATTTGATAAATGTCTCGGTGTTTATTTTTTGTCCATTAAATAAAAAAAAAAAACTATGGTAACCACAACTGTTTGGTTACCAAAACATTGTTCAAAATATTTTCTGTGTTCCCAGAAGAAATAAAATCACACAGGTTTGGAACGACATGAGGGAAAGTAAAGGTTAACATCATTTTGTTGTTGTTGTTGTATTTTAAGCATGTCAAAGCTAGGAGGTGGTTAATAATCATTGGATTTTTCTGTGTTTTTTTTTTAAAATTAATTTAGATATATTTGTTACAGCATTTGATAAATGTCTCGGTGTTTATTTTTTGTCCATTAAATAAAAAAAAAAAACTATGGTAACCACAACTGTTTGGTTACCAAAACATTGTTCAAAATATTTTCTGTGTTCCCAGAAGAAATAAAATCACACAGGTTTGGAACGACATGAGGGAAAGTAAAGGTTAACATCATTTTGTTGTTGTTGTAGTATTTTAAGCATGTCAAAGCTAGGAGGTGGTTAATAATCATTGGATTTTTCTGTGTTTTTTTTTTTTAATTAATTTAGAAAAATGTCTGAACATCGTTTACATTCTGAATGGCAGAAAATTGAGCACACACTGCTGTGACTGACAAAATAAATGTGAACATATCACAACTGCACTAGATTCAATACGCTGAAAGTAGGTCATGGAGCAGGAAGGTGTTGACATATTTGTGTTCAGCATCACTGCAGGAACACCACAGTCCCCATAGCTAATACACAGAGACCTTGATTATCAAAATACATGCACTAACCAGAACTGTCAGTGCAGGCTGTACGTGACGATGGCCTTTTGCGGTTTCCACCATCACAGGGCTCATCAGCACAGTTACAGACCAAAAACTGCTGGTCGCCATCCTCGCTGTCAACTTCCTCAGTCAGTAAGCTCAGGCTGTTTATGAGATGTATAACACTCGATCTTTCTTCTATCTGATTCAACTTGACTGCCTCTGTTTCTCCTCGGATGCCCTGATATTCCTCAGAAGCAGCAGTGGGGCTGTAAGTCTCGTCCACGATCCAACCCTGGGCGGCCCAGTAGTGAAACTGTTCCCAGTAGTGCTGGTATGTTTGTTGGTAGTGCTCGTCCCAGTCTGCCTCTGAGCGGGAACATTCCTGTGCTGTACTGCTGGAGATTTCAGGTTGTTTCTCCAGCCAGCTCTGCCACAGCAGACCCTCCCCATGCTGCTGCCAGTAGCTCAGCCAGGCCTCCTCTGATGTGGGACACATCTGTTCAGCGGGGGTCTCAGCGATGTCACTCACAACACACTGCTGTTTCTGTTCAGAGTCATTGTGTGTGTCGGCATAATCTATGGGGGCTTCCAAATGCTTGATGGTTCTTTCGTTCTTTGGTCTCACTAAAACTTGGCCCTTAAAGATGAGAAACAATCATTAGTTTGGGCTACAGCCAAGCAATTTCCTAAAGTAAATGGGGTAAAACTTCACAGTAACAGTCTTTAATGAAAATTTACGAAAAAGATTGCAAGTGAGCGGCTTCACTGCACAGGATAATACATAATCACAAGGCCCTTTCCCATCTGGGTATTAACATGCCATTTACATGCATATATTAAAAGCCAAGTGTAAATGTACCTGAGGCACATTGTGATAAGATCACTGAACCACATTTGACAAAGGTGTAAATGCTAATGCACTTTTTCATTATTTGCAAACGCAACCCAGTTAAAGAATATTCAGACACTATTTGAATACAAAATTTATGTTAATGCCAGGTGTAAAGGGGCCCATGCAAAAGTAAAAGGCAACAAACATTAACGAATCAAGAATCAAGGACATTAAAACTTTAAAAGAATATAATTTATGTAATTACAGTTATTATTTTTTATTGTTGAATAATAATAATTATATATATATATATACAATACCGGTCAAAAGCTTGGAATGATTAAGATTTTTAATGCTTTTTTTCAAGAAGACTCGTATGCTCACCAAGGCTGTATTTTTTTTGGATCAAAAATTTTAATGACTTAATTTAACAACTATTTTAATTTATTTTAAAATATAATGCATTCCTGTGATGCAAAGCTAGCCAAACATTCAATGATTTCTGATTTGGTGCTCAATAAACATTTATTTTTATTATCAATGTTAAAAACCATTTTTGCTGCATAATATTTATGTGGAAACTGTAATATATATTACCATTCAAAAGTATGGGATAAGAAATGAATACTTTCATTCAACAAGGACACATTAAATTGATCGAAAGTAAAGACAATTTTAATGTTACAAAAAAGCATTTATAAATGTTTATATTTCAAATAAATGCTGTTCTTTTGAACCTTCTATTTTACAAAGAACAGAAAAACGGATGTCTCAGTTGTACTTTTATGGTTTAGATGTGTGCTCAAGAGCACCCCTTATACAGCTGACATGCACACTCAAAGTAGACACTAGTGTGGATGTTAGTCACGTCACAACAGTCTACTACCCAGTAGTCCATGCACCATTACCACTCCAAAATGTGGAGGACTCAAAGGACTAGGGACAAGGGCCTAAGACTTTTTGCATGAGCATTAATATTAGCAGTGTTGACATAAATGGACAGAAGTGGTTTTCCAATATAACATCAAGATCATAATGCATCTAACAGACATACAGCTTTCCTCTGTTTTGATGAGCTGGAAAACTCCACAGGAAGCCCCAAACTGGCCATAAGCATGGTCTCTTCATCAACAACAGCCTCTTCTTCCTCCTCCTCCTCCTCCTCCTCATCATCATCCACAGAACAGCTAAGGTCCTCCAAAAGCTCTTCCCCATCATTAGCTTCAAAACCTACTGAAAAAAAAAAAAAAATCAAAGTGTAATGTGTAGCTATTTGAGCATTATAAACTATATCCTGACCATAACCTGTTGCAGGTATTTTCAAGTGAAAATTTCAAGTGAAAATCAAGAAAAAACATCAAGGCTAAATGAGGTTCTCAACCTTTTTGACTCCAAGTACCCCCATTGTCCACAACAATATTCAAAGGCCTCATGAATTTTCCTGGTGTGTGTGATTTATTGGATAAGGATTAAGGATTTTTACAAACATTAAAAAAAAAAATCAATTTCTACCCAATAAAATATTTTAAAACTTGGCAGCTATTAAAATGTAGGTGGGGGCATATGAAGAAAATGTCTTACAGGTTACTGGTCAACATGGATGTTTATAGCAGTAGGTTGGGATTAACATTTATTGAGCATATGAGGTAGCAACCTGGTGGTGAGACACAACATAAGAATAATTCTTATTTTGTGATCCACTTTTTGCTCTTTTTTTGTCTTTTACCTCATTTTAATCTTGATCTGATCTAGCAAGCTATGCATACTTGTGTCTGAAGCATGTTATATGGGTGGGTTAGATGAGGAGGTTTGATATAATACCTACAATCTCTAAAATGGAGTGTATAGTTTTGTCTCTTTAAGAGAAATAAAAAAGTATGAATCATAACTAGAAACATGTATATTCATTATAAAAATCCCCATGGAGTTTTAATAAAAACTTACATAACTAATTACATAATTTACATGGTTTTCCAGGTTACGCTTTTAAAATTACCTTAAATTTACCCTGTTTCCAGTTGTTGAGGGAGTGAATTATATTATTTATAAAATATCTTGATTTTTAAATAGTTTTAGTTTATGCCAATGCTTGTTTTGTCTTATTTCAAATAATTTAAATTCCCAATGCCCCCTTGGAAGTTTACTGAGGCCCACTGGGCTAAATACATTGTCAGGAAGTCAGTATGTAAACAGTAATTTTGTTCATATGTAATCAGATGTTAACAAGAAACCGTACCTTGCAATTGACTGTCAGTCTGATTCAGGATGGCTTTAGAATCTGACCGATACAATTCTCGATCACTGCAGATGAAAACAAGAGAAAATGTGTTCACCATTCACAACAGTAAACAGGCAACCTCCCATGTCAACCTAGTAGTCAGTGTTACACAGTGAGGGTTTACAAAGTTTAGCTCACTATCTATATTTACGACTTTAGATCTATGTGATCACAAGTAATATGGAGCAGATCTTTTTTTCTTCTTCTGTTGTTGTCCTGCTCTGCAGTCCTGCTGAAAATCAATCCAACCTTAGATGGTTTGCTGGTCTCAACTGCTCTTCCAGTCTAATCTGTTCTGTTGGCTCATTTTGGGCACTTCTCTGCTGCTGAGGCCAGTTGAGACATGCAAACCAGTCAGTTCTAGGGAGGTACAAACAATACAGCAACGGTGATTTAAAATGTAACTTTCTGAACGCAGTTAACTTGATAAAATAGCATGCCTATTCTAGCAGTTGATCATATCACACTTAATCTTCAATACATACTTGACGTAAGCTCTGGAGCACAAGCAGTGTATTGTCATCTCTCTCTCTTCGCCCTGATAGAAGATTATATCAGCTAGAGGAACAACATTTCGCTCGCCGTAATCAATCATGATGACAGACGCATGAATGACACCTGTCAACAGGATCTACCCAAGACCTTTCTACAAACCTGTCTTATCTTTACTCTTTTAACCAGGCATTAGAAATAAAAACTACCGCGAAATATATAGCGACATATAAATATACTCATGAATTAAAACGAGGATTATTAAAAGTACTACTAATTTATTAATCTAATTTATACACACA
The DNA here is from genome assembly GCF_001515625.1 of Sinocyclocheilus rhinocerous. Lineage (NCBI taxonomy): Eukaryota > Metazoa > Chordata > Actinopteri > Cypriniformes > Cyprinidae > Sinocyclocheilus > Sinocyclocheilus rhinocerous. Next base: position 504,259 of record NW_015652333.1, on the reverse strand, counting down.
TTTAAGTCTCGCTATGCGAGTTTCCCCCCTCGTGCTTTGGAAACTGCCCGTCAAGTTAAAAGACTGTCAGTAAATTTACAGTACAGACATGGCATTTATGAGGGTTTAAGACTTTTATTATGAAGTTTTCGCCCAGTCACGGACATTGACATGCGCTGTTTCCTGTTTGTGTCACATGTAAAGAGAACCGGTTCAGTCAGGAAGGTAAACACTTATTGAGGGCAACAGTGTCTATTTCATCGAGGTATCATAATGTAAGTAGATTTGAGAAAATCTTATTTTTATACGCTTCTTCTAAAACATCCATCTATATGCTTAGTTTTTCGAGTGATAAGGTGTGTAATTTTGAAGAAGTGTGTGACAGCTCATCAAAATCTGGAGCTGTTGTAAGGTTTGTTTGTCTATGATCGCTATCCACTGGGACAGAACGGTTTAATGCTACTGTACGCCTTTCCATGTCGTCGTTCATGCGTTTAACAGTGTTCATGTAAATGATGTTGTACAGCAGTCTCACCTGTGACTGGGAATTAATTAACAGAATGAGCAGGTACAACTTAACTGTCATCGACGTCGTTTGATTTTAGGGCACCGTTGTGAGGTTGGTATGTTTGGCCTAGCAACACATTTTCGTTGGAGAAGGTTTGTGGTTTTTTTCCCCTTTTTTTTTTTGTAAAGGGGCCCATGCAAAAGTAAAAGGCAACAAACATTAACGAATCAAGAATCAAGGACATTAAAACTTTAAAAGAATATAATTTATGTAATTACAGTTATTATTTTTTATTGTTGAATAATAATAATTATATATATATATATACAATACCGGTCAAAAGCTTGGAATGATTAAGATTTTTAATGCTTTTTTTCAAGAAGACTCGTATGCTCACCAAGGCTGTATTTTTTTTGGATCAAAAATTTTAATGACTTAATTTAACAACTATTTTAATTTATTTTAAAATATAATGCATTCCTGTGATGCAAAGCTAGCCAAACATTCAATGATTTCTGATTTGGTGCTCAATAAACATTTATTTTTATTATCAATGTTAAAAACCATTTTTGCTGCATAATATTTATGTGGAAACTGTAATATATATTACCATTCAAAAGTATGGGATAAGAAATGAATACTTTCATTCAACAAGGACACATTAAATTGATCGAAAGTAAAGACAATTTTAATGTTACAAAAAAGCATTTATAAATGTTTATATTTCAAATAAATGCTGTTCTTTTGAACCTTCTATTTTACAAAGAACAGAAAAACGGATGTCTCAGTTGTACTTTTATGGTTTAGATGTGTGCTCAAGAGCACCCCTTATACAGCTGACATGCACACTCAAAGTAGACACTAGTGTGGATGTTAGTCACGTCACAACAGTCTACTACCCAGTAGTCCATGCACCATTACCACTCCAAAATGTGGAGGACTCAAAGGACTAGGGACAAGGGCCTAAGACTTTTTGCATGAGCATTAATATTAGCAGTGTTGACATAAATGGACAGAAGTGGTTTTCCAATATAACATCAAGATCATAATGCATCTAACAGACATACAGCTTTCCTCTGTTTTGATGAGCTGGAAAACTCCACAGGAAGCCCCAAACTGGCCATAAGCATGGTCTCTTCATCAACAACAGCCTCTTCTTCCTCCTCCTCCTCCTCCTCCTCATCATCATCCACAGAACAGCTAAGGTCCTCCAAAAGCTCTTCCCCATCATTAGCTTCAAAACCTACTGAAAAAAAAAAAAAAATCAAAGTGTAATGTGTAGCTATTTGAGCATTATAAACTATATCCTGACCATAACCTGTTGCAGGTATTTTCAAGTGAAAATTTCAAGTGAAAATCAAGAAAAAACATCAAGGCTAAATGAGGTTCTCAACCTTTTTGACTCCAAGTACCCCCATTGTCCACAACAATATTCAAAGGCCTCATGAATTTTCCTGGTGTGTGTGATTTATTGGATAAGGATTAAGGATTTTTACAAACATAAAAAAAAAAAATCAATTTCTACCCAATAAAATATTTTAAAACTTGGCAGCTATTAAAATGTAGGTGGGGGCATATGAAGAAAATGTCTTACAGGTTACTGGTCAACATGGATGTTTATAGCAGTAGGTTGGGATTAACATTTATTGAGCATATGAGGTAGCAACCTGGTGGTGAGACACAACATAAGAATAATTCTTATTTTGTGATCCACTTTTTGCTCTTTTTTTGTCTTTTACCTCATTTTAATCTTGATCTGATCTAGCAAGCTATGCATACTTGTGTCTGAAGCATGTTATATGGGTGGGTTAGATGAGGAGGTTTGATATAATACCTACAATCTCTAAAATGGAGTGTATAGTTTTGTCTCTTTAAGAGAAATAAAAAAGTATGAATCATAACTAGAAACATGTATATTCATTATAAAAATCCCCATGGAGTTTTAATAAAAACTTACATAACTAATTACATAATTTACATGGTTTTCCAGGTTACGCTTTTAAAATTACCTTAAATTTACCCTGTTTCCAGTTGTTGAGGGAGTGAATTATATTATTTATAAAATATCTTGATTTTTAAATAGTTTTAGTTTATGCCAATGCTTGTTTTGTCTTATTTCAAATAATTTAAATTCCCAATGCCCCCTTGGAAGTTTACTGAGGCCCACTGGGCTAAATACATTGTCAGGAAGTCAGTATGTAAACAGTAATTTTGTTCATATGTAATCAGATGTTAACAAGAAACCGTACCTTGCAATTGACTGTCAGTCTGATTCAGGATGGCTTTAGAATCTGACCGATACAATTCTCGATCACTGCAGATGAAAACAAGAGAAAATGTGTTCACCATTCACAACAGTAAACAGGCAACCTCCCATGTCAACCTAGTAGTCAGTGTTACACAGTGGGGGTTTACAAAGTTTAGCTCACTATCTATATTTACGACTTTAGATCTATGTGATCACAAGTAATATGGAGCAGATCTTTTTTTCTTCTTCTGTTGTTGTCCTGCTGAAAATCAATCCAACCTTAGATGGTTTGCTGGTCTCAACTGCTCTTCCAGTCTAATCTGTTCTGTTGGCTCATTTTGGGCACTTCTCTGCTGCTGAGGCCAGTTGAGACATGCAAACCAGTCAGTTCTAGGGAGGTACAAACAATACAGCAACGGTGATTTAAAATGTAACTTTCTGAACGCAGTTAACTTGATAAAATAGCATGCCTATTCTAGCAGTTGATCATATCACACTTAATCTTCAATACATACTTGACGTAAGCTCTGGAGCACAAGCAGTGTATTGTCATCTCTCTCTCTTCGCCCTGATAGAAGATTATATCAGCTAGAGGAACAACATTTCGCTCGCCGTAATCAATCATGATGACAGACGCATGAATGACACCTGTCAACAGGATCTACCCAAGACCTTTCTACAAACCTGTCTTATCTTTACTCTTTTAACCAGGCATTAGAAATAAAAACTACCGCGAAATATATAGCGACATATAAATATACTGATGAATTAAAACGAGGATTATTAAAAGTACTACTAATTTATTAATCTAATTTATACACACATTTAAGTCTCGCTATGCGAGTTTCCCCCCTCGTGCTTTGGAAACTGCCCGTCAAGTTAAAAGACTGTCAGTAAATTTACAGTACAGACATGGCATTTATGAGGGTTTAAGACTTTTATTATGAAGTTTTCGCCCAGTCACGGACATTGACATGCGCTGTTTCCTGTTTGTGTCACATGTAAAGAGAGCCGGTTCAGTCAGGAAGGTAAACACTTATTGAGGGCAACAGTGTCTATTTCATCGAGGTATCATAATGTAAGTAGATTTGAGAAAATCTTATTTTTATACGCTTCTTCTAAAACATCCATCTATATGCTTAGTTTTTCGAGTGATAAGGTGTGTAATTTTGAAGAAGTGTGTGACAGCTCATCAAAATCTGGAGCTGTTGTAAGGTTTGTTTGTCTATGATCGCTATCCACTGGGACAGAACGGTTTAATGCTACTGTACGCCTTTCCATGTCGTCGTTCATGCGTTTAACAGTGTTCATGTAAATGATGTTGTACAGCAGTCTCACCTGTGACTGGGAATTAATTAACAGAATGAGCAGGTACAACTTAACTGTCATCGACGTCGTTTGATTTTAGGGCACCGTTGTGAGGTTGGTATGTTTGGCCTAGCAACACATTTTCGTTGGAGAAGGTTTGTGGTTTTTTTCCCCTTTTTTTTTTAAATATATATATTTTTTAACAATTCATCAAATGACTAGAATTAGATTTGCGAGTTAAAGCTGAAGTGTGTCATTTCTAGACGCAACTGGTGTCATTGAATTTCACTGCAAATGTGATGATTGTTGTCAAACAGTCACCCGTCTGCTATTGGTTGGACAAACAGATAACCCCGCCCCAGACTCACGCTATTGGCCGAGTCCTGTGACTTGTGAAATGAGATACAAATTTATTATAAATTATAATACTACTATACATTTTTTAATTTATAAATACTAATATAAATTTACGCTCGTTTACATTTAAAAGCTTATAGGTTGAAGGAACAAAGTATAATTTACCTTACATTATCAACAAGCAACCATTGCTGTAATATTTATATTGTGATTTTATATCAGAGTAGCTTTATATTTTACAAAGCAGTTACTTTTGCTGGAAATTCAAACCCAAAATGACTTACATAATACATAACCATGTGGTAAAGTCTATTTTTTTCTGTAATAGTGTAGCGTTAATACTTTACAAATATTATAATTGATTGATTGAGTTGATTATTTTCCTTTTTTCAAGCTTGATGGCTGGAAACTAAAGCACAAGCTTATTCATAAGCAATTTTTAAGTCTTGCAGATGTATAAAAAGTGATTAGTCCGTTCATTTCAATAAGTTTGACCCATTCATGTAGGTCCGTGTTGCTTTAGAACATACAAAAATCATTGTATTTTTTTCATTCATTCATTCATTTATTTATTTTAGAAGACAAATCGTTTGAGCCAAAGTTCCTGTGGCTGTTTGGGATGCTGAAACAAGCAGCAATGTTTTGATAGTGCCACAAAATCATAGTGTTTTTGTTTTCTTCAATGTTTGACTCGGCATATTAAACCTGGATAGGAAAAGTGTTCTAATGTCATAAAAAGGACACACTTCAGCTTTAATGCCATCTTAATGTCTGCGTTTGACAGTTTGTGTCTTTCATACCCAGGTCTCCCCTTTGGCAGATTGTTGCCTTGCTCAGCCCATCTGCCACTGGGAGAGGCTCACAGTGAAGCAGCATGTCCAGTGGGAATGAGTCCTGTCTGTTTGAGAACGGATCCGTCAGCTTCCTCTCCTGCTTGGTTCATGTGTGGGAGGCAGGGCTCGGGCAGCTCGAAGACTACCTCAGTTTCTTGGAGTATCTGCTCTGGGTTTTCACACCTCTAGCCATAGTCTTCATCCTGCCTTTTCTCATAGTCATCCTCCTCTATCTGTCCATACTCTTCCTCCATGTGTACAAACGTAAGAACCAGTTGAGGGAAGCTTATTCCAATAACCTGTGGGATGGTGCGAGAAAAACTCTGGCAACCCTGTGGGATGGACATGGAGCTATTTGGCACGGTATGTAATGGATTTGCTTTTTCTTTTTATCTGCATTAATTGAGATCTGGATTGTTATCTTATTTAAATTAAACTACTTTGGTCTGGGATTTTTCATGGTGCTCACATACTTGCATCCACTGTGTTGTTAATTTGATTTTTAAGTGATAGACCGGAATAGTCAAATCATAATTAAAAAGTGATGTCTAAAGATGGATGTGTATTATCAGGCTATGGATGGTTTTTTCCCAGCCCTAAACCATCTTATCCTTTGACAGAACAATCAATGATGGTTTGATGTTCCTGGCATTAAATTGTGATTTTTAGGATGCATAACCTGTTTTTTATCAAGCAGAGCATCTAAATAACTGTTTTGTCTGATTCATTGCACCAATTTAATCTGATTAATTTCACAAAGTGCATGATATTTCTAAAGGTTACAAATCAACACATAAAATACTGTTCAAAAGAAAAAGTCTTTATATTATTATTACAGTTTAAAATAATTGTTTTGTATTTTAATATATTTTAAAATGTAATTTATTCCAGTTGAATTTTCAGCAGCCATTACTCCATTCTTTAGTGTCACATGATCCTTCAGAATTTGCTGATTTGGTGCTGAAGAAACATTTCTTGTTATCAATGTTGAAAACAGCTTAATATTTTTGTTGAAACGGTGATCTTTTTTTTTCATTAATAAACAAAGTTCGAAAATATTTATTAGAACTAGAAATCTTTGTAACATTATAGATGTCCTTACTGTCACTTTAGGACCATAATTTTAGTTTGCACTGTCAAATATTAATTTCCATGTTATTTCATGAAAGGTCTTGCGATGTGTCATACTTCACAAAAAAGTTGAATAATTTCCCCCTGATTAATTAGGTATGTATTTTGTGACAGGTTATGAAATCCATGGTTTAGAAAAGATTCCAGATGAAGGACCTGCTCTTATAGTCTACTATCATGGAGCTATTCCTGTAGACTACTATTATTTCTTGGCAAGTGTTATCATTCAAAAGGGAAGAACTTGTCATTCGGTGGCTGATCATTTTCTGTTCAAGGTCCCAGGTAAAAACAAATTTCATAGCCTCATTTTGCCCATGACAGAGTCATTACTCCGTACCTAATTTCATTGTGATTAACTGAATTTTGGGACAAAACGTGTCCTACAACTTTATCTGCCATTAGTTTTTAAAATAGCAACAATTTCACTTTATTCAAATGATTTATTGCATTATGTTGCATAACACAAATGATTTAATTATAACCTTAAACATAAATATGTATCTTTTCAAGAAGCACTGACTAACTTCTGTCAAGGCATTGTAGTAAAGTTATTCTACATTCTGAAATTCCTTTCCATATTTTACCTTCAGTAAATTCAACAAGGTCACACACACACACTCTGATTTATATTTATATATTTTTAAATTTACTTTAATTAAAGGGTTAGTTCACCCAAAAATGAAAATTAGGCTGCGTTTTACTCACCCCCAAGGCATCCTAGGTGTCTGTGACTTTCTTCTTTCAGACGAATCCAGTCGGAGTTATATTAAAAATGGTCTTTGATCTTTCAAGCCGTTTCATGGCACTCAGGGGGTGTTGCATTGCTTCAGTCCAAAAGAAGTTAAATAAAAAGCACCCATCCATTAAAAAAAGTGTCTCACACGGCTCCGGGGGGTGAACAAAGGTAGCGAATTGATGCGTTTTTGTAAGAAAAATATCCATATTCAAAACATAATAACATAACGTTGTTTTGTTTTTATCTCTCCGCTGCGTTTCCGCGTGCGTCACTTCTGAGCGGCGCATGCGCAAAGCCGACCTCATACGTCATCTGCCCGGAACTGCTTCCGTTTACAACAGTGAGCGCAAGCTAGATTCAAGTGATTATTACGTTTTGAATATGGATATTTTTCTTACAAAAACGCATCGATTCGCTACAGAAGGCCTTTGTTCACCCCCCGGAGCCGTGTGAGACA
>NW_015652333.1:487988-496692 GCF_001515625.1 Sinocyclocheilus rhinocerous | reverse complement strand
AATCTAGCTTGCGCTCACTGTTGTAAACGGAAGCAGTTCCGGGCAGATGACGTATGAGGTCGGCTTTGCGCATGCGCCGCTCAGAAGTGACGCACGCGGAAACGCAGCGGAGAGATAAAAACAAAACAACGTTATGTTATTATGTTTTGAATATGGATATTTTTCTTACAAAAACGCATCGATTCGCTACAGGAGGCTTTTGTTCACCCCCCGGAGCCGTGTGAGACAATTTTGTTTTATGGATGGGGGATTTTTATTTAAGTTCTTTTGGACTGAAGCAATGCAACACCCGCTGAGTGCCATGAAACGGCATGAAAGATCAAAGACAATTTTTAATATAACTCCGACTGGATTTGTCTGAAAGAAGAAAGTCATATACACCTAGGATGCCTCGGGGATGAGTAAAACGCAGCCTAATTTTCATTTTTGGGTGAACTAACCCTTTAATTGTGCTCATATTGTCTGTATAATGACCACGACAGGGTTTAAGCTCCTCTTAGAGGTGTTCAGTGTGATCCACGGGCCGCAGGATGAGTGTGTGAAGGCCCTGCGGAACGGCCACCTCCTGGGCATCTCTCCTGGAGGAGTTCGGGAGGCCCTGTTCAGCGACGAGACATACCCTCTGCTCTGGGGCAAACGCAAAGGATTTGCACAAGTGGCCATTGACTCTAAAGTGGTAAGTGACTGTCCCTCTTCTTCTGCTCCTTTCATACAAACCGGTTTTATTGTACTAAGAGTTTGTTTTGTCCCTATAGCCAGTTATACCCATGTTTACTCAAAACCTGAGGGAGGGATTTCGCTCTCTTGGAACATTAAGTGAGTCATGGACAAAAAAACTGAACTTTCACACAGTTGTAAATAGCAATCTGAATAGATCATGAAAGAGCTCAATGATTCAATCTTTAATTCATCTCGAAATTCATTCAGGATTTTACCGCTGGGTGTATGAGAGATTTCGCCTACCGATAGCACCCATTTATGGAGGATTTCCAGTCAAGTTTCGCACCTACTTGGGTGACCCCATTCCATACGACCCCAAACTCAATGCAGCTGAGTTAGCTGAAAAGGTAGGACTCCGTAAGTTTTGTTTTTATAACTCTGTAGTCCTGTAAAGGGCTGACTCTTTGTTCATTTGCTGAGCTGGTGTTTTGCAAATTAAAAAAAAAAAAATACAAGAGGGTTTAACCTCTACAACGTCCCGACAAGTCCTGACCTACTGTTGACTACACAACATACTCTAGCACCATTTGTTTACACCGTCCCCTAAGGGAACGTTCCACCCAAGAGTGGTGATCGCCATTCATCATATATGCAGGTGTACACAGTGAGAGAATGCTTGTATAATAAAGGACACCCCAAATTGGTATCTATGAATGAATCATTTCTGGTGTACAAGGTTTTTTAGTAACATTTATTTCATAAGAACAGTAGCCACATCTCATCCCATTCTACCACCAGAGAATAACAACCTTCTTTAAAACTTTTTGTTTTGTTTTCAGAATGGATGTGGGAGACCTGATGTAGGTCTTTAAACTTTTATAGTCAACATTTCTACCTTTTTATCGTGAGAAGCTGAATTCAGTGTCTCATGGCCCTTCAGAAATCATATTAATATGCTGATCTGATGCTCAACTGACATTTATTATTTCCAACGTTTAAAACTATATATGTGACCATGGACCACAAAACCAGTCTTAAGTCGCTGGGGTATATTTGTAGCAATAGCCAAAAATACATTGTATGGGTCAAAATTATAAATTTTTCTTTTATGCCAAAAATCATTAGGATATTAAGTAAAGATCATGTTCCATGAAGATATTTTGTAAATTTCCTACCGTAAATATATCAACTTAATTTTTGATTAGTAATATGCATTGCTAAGAACTTTTCGATTTTCTCGATTTTCTCAATATTTAGATTTTTTGCACCCTCAGATTTCAGATTTTCAAATAGTTGTATCTCGGCCAAATATTGTCCTATCATAACAAACCATACATCAATGGAAAGCTTATTTATTCAGCTTTCAGATGATGTATAAATCTCAATATCGCAAAATTTACACTTAAGACTGGTTTTGTGATCCAGGGTCACATATATTATTAATTCAAGCTAGATTTAAAGCCATTGCTAAAAATCACAAGCCCCTGGACATTTTTATTATTATTTTTAATAAACGTGGGCTCTGTCTTACATGTGCCTAATGAATAGAATTATGGCCCATGTGCAGAACAGTGTCAGCAAATGTATTTATTTATTTAGTCATTTAGCAGACGCTTTTATCCAAAGCGACTTACAAATGAGGACAATAAAAGCAGTCAAAACTAACAAAAGAGCAACAATATATAAGTGCAAATGACAAGTCTCGGTTAGCCTAACGCAGTACACGTAGTAAGGTGTATACAAATACACCTAGCGCACTGTAAGTAGACAGTGAAGATGTCATATGTTCAATTCATGCCTCTGTTGAGTCAGGATTTGTCATATTTAGTGTATTTTCTTCAATCGAACCCATCTGTTCAGGTGCAAGAGGCAGTTCAAGCACTTATCGACAAACACCAGAAGATACCTGGAAACATCCTCCGAGCTCTTCTAGAGCGATTCCAAAGGGAACGCAAAGAAGATTAGCACACTTGCCTTTTCTCAGACTGAACAAATAAATATGCTTCAAGCATAATTCAACTGAATACTAGAGATTTTATAATATTGTTATATCATAAGATTAGCAACTATGTTACTGACACTCTAATGGAAGTATCAGCATATACTGCAGTGTTGCATATCAAATAATGGTGCGTGTCTTTGTAACATCTGGTTACGTGTAGTTTTGTGCATTTCAAAGAGTGTGTGTTTGTTTTTTTAATTTACAACTTATTTGCACACTTTGATTTTATTCAAAGGACCACTGCCAAAATAGTTTCCACAAAGCCTTTGGTTAGTTTTTCTTTCTTTCTTTCCTTTTAAAAATATAACATTCTGTCCTGGAAATCGAAAATATTTATCTACCTGAAGGAATATTGTGCATACTGTGATTTTTGGGATTTTGTAAGCACACTTAATAATGATGAGATATATATGCTTGAACATTTGTTGTTTGATGTTGAATATTTACAGTTTTAGTCTAACATCTCTGTATTAACTTTCAGAGGTCAACTGCTGTCTATTTAAGCATCAGTTGATATTGGTTTGTCCCGCTCTCAGAGCTTATCATAATATTCTGATTATTAAAAAAAAAAAAGTATGCAATTACTAATGATGTTATTCAGGCAACAACGCATACAGGTTTTTCAGAATGCATTAAGATTTTGTAACATTCCTGAAATGTATTGATTTACTACTTCATTGCATAAAGGCTGTTGAATCTAATAAGTTGTGAAATTTGATTGGTGTGGAAATAATGGCTCTTAATGTATGATTTTATAAAAGATTTTGTTATTCACAATAAAACTGAATATTCCTCTGGATTCAGTGTTGGTAAAACAGTTTTAATGCACTCTTGTGCTTAGTAAACCACTCTCCCATGATCCTCTGGGAGACAATGTCTTGTGTGTGACAAAGATCACAAAGAAAATGTGAGCATGAGCGCAGTCTTTGTCACCCTGTCCTGTGATCTCTGTGCACATTCGGTGCGTTTGGTGTATGATATACAAATGCACCAGTGTTGCTATTTATAAATCTGTTTGGAATTAACTCACAGCATCTGTGCATCCATTGTAAATCCTCCCCCCCCCCCCCCCCCCCCACCCCAAAAATAAAAAATATTTTTTTGGAAGAAAATCTTTATTATTCATGATCTCTCGTTGCATTATACATGTGCTCCTAATTTTCTTTCAGCCTCTCCAAGAGTCTCTTCTAATTAAGGTGTAAAACCTTAAATCATACGAGGTGTGAGAATACATATTTAGACAAACTAATCACGAAGCCTTGCATTTGTGACAGACTGGTTCTGAAAAAGCGGCATTGCTCATCACCAGTGCTTTTTTTCCAACCTTGAAATAGTTAGACATTCTAAAAATTCAAATGCACTTTATTCACACATCAACTGCGAATCCGAAAGAAGATTGCAAGTAAGTCTAATAAAATGACCACAGTGTACTTTATTAAATGAATTTGGTACTTTGTGTTGCATTAGAATCAAATAAAAATTTACAAAAATCCAATATGTACAAAAATGTAACTTTCTTTTTGTTTTTACTCTTCAATTTACAATGAAATCAGATAACAGATTTGATGCATTTTACTCACTTCAGACTTTCATCACACGATACAACTGACTTAAGAGACCAATAATAAGTTTTTTGTTTTGTTTTGCTTTTTTATGTCATTTAATACATTACATACACCACACTAGTTTTTATCTGTATTATGTCATATGTAACTGCTGATCTCTAGTCAATAGACACCCTTCACGACCAGGACTCAGAAAGGAATGTTCTTTTACACATGTACATTTGCATACATTTATTTACAGTTAAATAGCCTTTTGCAAGTCACTATGGAACTTCCGTTTTAACTGAAATACCAGTAAAGTCTGTACATCACTTCTGAACGCTGAACTGAACACCACCGAGTTCATTCAATTACTGTGCTTGTACTAATATCGTGCTTTATAAATAACCACCGATTATCTTTTATCTAAATGTAAATTTATTTTCCCCCATCTATGGCATTCTAGTTTATCTAAGTATCTATGTCTACGTGTGAGGGAGTATCATCAATTTGTTTATTCAACAAAAGAAAGCTTCTCCGACGAATAATAATAATAAAAAAGTGCCACTGTTCATTTCAGCTCTCCGAGTCACTCGTGTTTGCTAACTGATTCAAAATGCTCACAATCTTGTAACAGCACGGCCCGTGACCCCTGACTGTCTGGGTCATCATTTTGATTGTTTGTCTGCATATGCAATTTCATTTCAGTCTGCTTTCTTTGTGTCCGCTTGCAGTATAAGCACAGTAAGTACGCTAATCAATAATGCAACGTCGTCATACTAGCATGACAGCAACCGGAGCATCATGTGCATGACTAAAACTAAACCAAAAGAAACGAACAGAAAATGCCACTTACGAATAATGAATCCGCAAAAAAGGCGAGTGTCATTTAAGGCAAATAAAACAGAATCGGCTTGCATGAATTGAATGTTCTCCTGCTGTGAACTGTTGTAAAATAAGTCCTGCTTTTGAACTCCGGTTGTAAACAGAGCAGCCTCCAACTCCTCCGCTCATCCACGGGGACGCCATCTCAATAAATTCCTTCATATCAGCCACACCAACGACTAGAGCTGGAGAGTGGTCTGTTTAATAAAATACCGCTTTGAGGTAGGTTACAGGTATGAATTAAGTTTTTCCAGAGCGAAGAAATGGTTGACTATATCTCTAGGTTTATTGATAAAACCCAGAAAAATAGAACTATACGTGCAAAACAAAGTTACATAGTTTAGCTGTAAGTTAACGTTATGATTAGCTTAAATGTTTTCACTGTTGGTCTTCCGTCACCACCATGTTAAGACGTAGGACTACGTACGCAATTCTGTCCTCGTAATTTTTAATCAAAATGTCATACTTTTAACTGATCTAACTGATCAGACTTCTTTCTTGTGACCTATGCAGGACCCCTCCAATCATTTTGACTTTAATAGTATTACATTAATAATCTGGCATGTGTGGGGAATATGCCATCAAAACAGGCTATTCAGCATCTCCAAACGTCAGCACAGCCTTTTTGTGTAAAGACCTTGATTCATTCTGCATGTTCTGAACGCATCGCATTGCATTGAGTGTTTTAAATTCATGTCATATTTCAACATTAAAAAATTGAGGCCTCGCAATAGATAAATGGCTGAATAAAGAATGTCACCAAAACTCACTGACAGCCAGTGTTGTAGGATGTTCCTCTTAATCAAATGAACCAAATCGCAGTGTGCTTGGGGTATCCCTGAAACAAAAATACCATGGTATTTATGGGAAAGCTAAAAAAATGTAGGATGCTTTTGAAAATGATGGATATGTAATATCGCAGATGTGTGCGATACATCACTCGTCTTCCTTCAAAAATGGTCTTGCGTAGGTGGTGCAGCAATTTAAATCTGAAAATTGACTAATTAGTGTGCTAACACTAGTTTTTTGTGCTCTGACTACAGGGGACTCTTTTAGAGGGCTGTTTGGAAAATTTTGCCAAGAGACAAAGTATCATCATCATCCATCACACAGAGAAATGAAAGTATAAGACACGCTGGGGAAAAAATGCTGACGAGATAGGAAAGTAACAAAATAGCTAAAATATACAGGTTTACATTTCACTGTGGTACTGGTTATAGATTTGTATGATCTCATCTAAATCTTTTTTTTTGTGTTCTATTTTCTTTTTTTTTTTTGCAACACAATTAGGATCTTCATCTGCAAGTGTGCAGATCGCTGCAGGCTAAAACAACTATGTTTTCAGTTAATTTGCCACCGATTGTAGGACGTTACAACACCTCAGGAGTGTTTCAAAACTACAATAAAACCCAAATTACAGTTCAGATATGACCAACTGAAGCAAAACGAATCTAACTGTCCTATATCAGTCATCTCCACACAGTTAAATGGCATTAAGCAAAATAATGTGCAACTTAAGATCAACCATTTTGTAAGACACATGTTTAAAATTCCATCAAAAACCAAAAAAAAAAAAGAAAACCAAAGAAAATGGAGCATAAAAAATTTTTACACATAAAACATTTTTCCCACATTTTCAAAATCGCAAACTATCCACAACAGGCACATCTAGCTTCTGTCGCAGTAAAATTTCACCTTGTCTCTCGACGCAAGTGTAACAACAACCGAAGAAATCCTTCATTGTGCTGAGACTCCTTCCTGTGACAAGTTTTGTGCTTGTTTTCTATTTCTTTTTTATTTTTCTGCCCTCACTTCCATGTCTCCATAAATGCCTTAGAATATTCGAACATAAAGACACAAAGAAGCACTTGTAACTGAACGGAAAATTTAAATCTCCCAACACTTTCATATATAAAGGATGCTCTTGGCTGATTTAAAGATACAGTGCTCTTTTAGGCCGATGTGATTTGTTGAACCATAGGGCCCGGAACGTCATTCGGAGCACATTAGCAAGTCTGCACTCTGTCGCAGACTACTTATCCCTGACACTGATTTGTAGATTGTGAGTTGGCAATTGAAGTGTCTCATGGAGAGAGTCTTGACTGCACTGCAGAGTTTGGAATAGTACACTTCGCCAGCTTTCCGGATGTGTTAAGATGCTGAAAAGTGACCCTGTTTATTGTCTATACGTGGCCTTTAACTCATTTTACTGCACCAATACAGCACACAAAACACAGACACACCAAATCCTGACCCAGCCCAGAAGAACACTGTATCTTTAACCTAGAAGATGAAGCGCATCCAGGTTCTGTCGGGTACAGTTTGGCGGACATTGTGTGAACTGTGATGGTCTTTGCCCCCCACTCTGCTGTGAACCAAACGGATCCTTGTCAGCCCACAGGAGTGAGGTGAATGAGGCCGGATCGCCAAAGGGAGCTGCCAGGAAGTGTTTTCTTGGCCTACTGTCTTCTCCTGAAGAAGAAAACGAGTGTGTGTTCTCCCAGTTTTGTCATCCCAAGTGTCTTGGACTCCTGTGATGATCGCATACTTTTTTTCTCATCTTTTTTCTTTGTACAGGATTCAAGTAGATGGTTGAAATGCTGCCCTGTTTATATATACAGTATGTGGTCGAGCCACAGTTCAGCGTGTTCAGTCAGTGTGAGTGGAGCGTTTGGCACTGGTACAGAACTGCTGATGAAACACTACTAATAGGTTACAGCACCCTAAACAAGGACGTCTCGAGTCTAATCAGCCATTTTTTTTTTATTTGTGTACCATCAACGTGATATTTGGACCACTGTTTCTCCAGTGCGGTGGGTAGTCTGTTTGTTTAAATGCCGTTTGTGTGCACTGGATGCTTGGTTTCAAAGGGAAAGGCCTTTGTTTTGCATTTGCTGCAAGAGACAAGCTATAAAGTGTTCTGGATGTCCTCTTGCAGTTTGGAGACGTTGGCTCGAGGACGATCAACTCTGGGAATGAAGGTCTGTACAACACTGAGGAGGACCGAGGGGTTTGTGGTCTATATCAGCCAGTGCAATGACTTTTAGAAACCCAGATATTCCCTGACAAAACAGAAGTAATACAAAATAAAAAGCAACGAGAGAACGGCTTAAAAAAGATTGATTATTTCATTCGTCCACAAATATGTTGTGCCTATATTTGCTTGTCCATGACAATCAACATCATGACTAGATGCTATGTATGCAAGGAACGTTATTGCCACAGTCCTGCTGTTTATTCAAGTGGAAAGTAAAGTGTTAATGTTTGTGTGTTTCCACAGCGCAGGCTACAAGGTGGTCTCATACTCCAGACGCTCTTGGACCAATGTGTCGTCTTTATATTGGAGGCGCGGCGGGGTCGGAGATGAGTCTATGGCCAGGATGGCTTTACGTAAACTCCTGTCTAGTACGTGCCTCTCCCAGGCAGGGTAGCGATTCCTGCACAAGTCTATTTTGATGACTGTCTCCTCCAGGCGCGGGGCACGGGAGGAAGGTGTGGAGGGTGCGGTGGGCCGCACCTGAAAGACGGGTATGCAACCATCCCTCTCGCTGTACTTGGCCTCGCGGTCAGCGTCCCTGCCTAGCGCCCCAAAAAGGTTCGAGCGCAGGGAGTT
>NW_015652333.1:487614-487762 GCF_001515625.1 Sinocyclocheilus rhinocerous | reverse complement strand
TATTCGAACAATTCGAACATAAAGACACAAAGAAGCACTTGTAACTGAACGGAAAATTTAAATCTCCCAAATATAAAGGATATAAAGGATGCTCTTGGCTGATTTAAAGATACAGTGCTCTTTTAGGCCGATGTGATTTGTTGAACCC
>NW_015652333.1:477166-487385 GCF_001515625.1 Sinocyclocheilus rhinocerous | reverse complement strand
CCCCAAATCCTGCCCCAGCCCAGAAGAACACTGTATCTTTAACCTAGAAGATGAAGCGCATCCAGGTTCTGTCGGGTACAGTTTGGCGGACATTGTGTGAACTGTGATGGTCTTTGCCCCCCACTCTGCTGTGAACCAAACGGATCCTTGTCAGCCCACAGGAGTGAGGTGAATGAGGCCGGATCGCCAAAGGGAGCTGCCAGGAAGTGTTTTCTTGGCCTACTGTCTTCTCCTGAAGAAGAAAACGAGTGTGTGTTCTCCCAGTTTTGTCATCCCAAGTGTCTTGGACTCCTGTGATGATCGCATACTTTTTTTCTCATCTTTTTTCTTTGTACAGGATTCAAGTAGATGGTTGAAATGCTGCCCTGTTTATATATACAGTTTGTGGTTGAGCCACAGTTCAGCGTGGAGTCATTGTGAGCGGAGCATTTGGCACTGGTACAGAACTCCTGATGAAACACTACTAATAGGTTACAGCACCCTAAACAAGGACGTCTGGAGGCTAATCAGCCATTTTTTTTATTCGTGTACCATCGATGTGATATTTGGACCACTGTTTCTCCAGTGCGGTGGGTAGTCTGTTTGTTTAAATGCCGTTTGTGTGCACTGGATGCTTGGTTTCAAAGGGAAAGGCCTTTGTTTTGCATTTGCTGCAAGAGACAAGCTATAAAGTGTTCTGGATGTCCTCTTGCAGTTTGGAGACGTTGGCTCGAGGACGATCAACTCTGGGAATGAAGGTCTGTACAACACTCAGGAGGGCCGAGGGGTTTGTGGTCTACATCAGCCAGTGCAATGACTTATAGAATCCCAGATATTCCCTGACAAGACAGAAGTAATAAAAAATAAAAAGCAACGAGAGAACGGTTTAAAAAAGATTATTTCATTCCTCCACAAATATGTTGTGCCTATGTTTGTCCATGACAATCAACATCATGGCTAGATGCTATGTATGCAAGGAACGTTATTGCCACAGTCCTGCTGTTTATTCAAGAGGACAGTAATGTGTTCATGTTTGTGAGTTTCCACAGCGCAGGCTACAAGGTGGTCTCGTACTCCAGATGCTCTTGAATCAATGTGTCGTCTTTATATTGGAGGCGTGGCGGGGTCGGAGACGAGTCGATGGCCAGGATGGCTTTACGTATACTCCTGTCCAGTACGTGCCTCTCCCAGGCAGGGTAGCGGTTCCTGCACAAGTCTATTTTGATAACTGTCTCCTCCAGGCGCGGGGCACGGGAGGAAGGAGTAGAGGGTGCTGTGGGCCGCACCTGAAAGACGGGCACACAACCGTCCCGCTCGCTGTACTTGGCCTCTCGGTCAGCGTCCCTGGCTAGCGTGCCTCCGCGGTTGGAGCGCAGGGAGTTGGTGGCGCCCTCAGGGGGCAGCGTGAAGGTAGCGGTAGGGTCCTCGAGCTGGACCAGGCTGGCCGAGCGGCCAAAGCGTGGCCCATTGGGATGGAAGAAAGCATAGTACATGAGCATGAAAACAATGCCAGTGAAGAAGCTAGAGAAGATGACGCACAGGGCGGGCACGGCAAAGGCGTCTGTGCTGGGGGGTGAGCGGTACAGGTACCACAACGCGCTCAGGGCCGTGTTCTCCAACAGGATCATGAAGTAATAGATGAAGAGACGGCAGCGGGTGCGTCCCTCCTTCACGTTGAACCAGCTGAAGATATAGATGATTCCCACCACCATGTCAAAGACGATCTCCTCCCACTTGGTGATGCAGAATTCGGTCTCGCAGTGTACGATCCAGAAGGTCATGATGCACCAGTGCAGCACGATGAAGATGCCGAAGTAGAGCTGAAACACGGAGGCGAAGAGAGCGAAGGTCACTACGCGAGCGGCGATGGTGAAGAAGTGCCAACAGAACTGGATGATGACGGCAAGGTAGCTGACGGGCTTCTTGTCATCGCGGGAATCACGTAAGGCTTTCTGATAGGAGGCCAGAGCCCAGGCCAGTGACACCAGAGAAGCAGCCGCTGTTATCCCTGAAATAAAAGGAGAGATGTGTTGATTATGGCTGAACATCACAATACTGTGCCCCTGTCAATGAACCAAAGAAATATGAGCACATAGAAAACTACACACAGTATTTATGTGCAGTATGTTAAGAAAATGTGAAATTATTTAGTGTTTTCTTTAACTGAAACGTGTCAGCTCCTATAATCCAAGTTATGAAACAAAAGAATTCCCTGTATGGGTTTTTGTTTTTTATATTTAAAAGATATGACATAGTTAAGTAATATCACACAAGCAAGAGTGCCGTTTTCCTGAATATTAGCGCATAGTGTGATCATGAATGTGATATTAACTTTATCCAACAGTTCAAAAAACATGAAGTTATTATTGAGTGAGTTACATTTTAGATACAATATTATATATAATAGTTCCAAACAATGCCAGAGTAGAACATTTGTGCTTCTCAGAGCAACACTGCAGCGCTTTGTTCCTGAATGAATGTTTTTGAACAAATCATTTCAGCCAATGATTCAATAATCCATTCATAAAGACAGTCACTTGCTTCCTTTCTAAATGAATCAGCCATTTTGAACAAATCGTTTGAATTAATTATTCAATGAATCACCCATTAATCACTCATTAAGATAGGTAATTGCCACCTCCTATTGGTGATTTTAGTGTGATATTTCTTTATCCATGACAGGCCTAAATCAGCCAAGGTACCAGCATAAAAACACTAAGCAAAATATAGTTTAATTATCATAATCGAAAAAATTAAATATTGAGATATAATTTTTTGTCAGTTTCGCACACCTCTTTCTTACCATGTCTTTTTTAAAATGTATTTATTTATTTGTTTTTATTTATTTTTGTATATATTTGTACTCTTACCCAGGCCCAGATTTTTTTTAGGTTCCCAAACTATGAAAATCCATTATAAAAATGTATATACTGTATATATAATGTCCTTTCCATCACAACCAGCAAAAATTTTAGTGTACTTGTTTACCAAGGAGAAAGAAGCCAAGGCATTGAACAGCTTGAGATTAAACATGAAATGTGTTGTGTAAAACAAAGAAAAATATAAATGTAAATATCACTTGAAAGCATATTTTTGCATTTCCATTATGTAAATAGAAAAAAGCCAGTGCATTTCATGTTAACCAGCTATAAATGTAGCTTGACATGTGAAGCACTTCTTGCCCAGATACAATAGGATACTGGTTTCAGACGCAGAATAGGAAGTGCTCACCAAGGCATGCAAATGCATTTATCTCGTTACTACATCTTTATGTATTCCTGACTCTGGAGAATACAGTCGGAAGTGGGTTAATGGAGTAGCTTGACCGAGGAAGTGTCCATGAATGGCTCGCGCTCTGGTGCGTGTCACGTGCAACCCTCCTATAATGAATTTGTTTGCAATTTCATATCTAGACCCTCTGGTGAGTCACACCACACCGAGGTATACAAGCTCTGGCCCTAATCAAAGCTGATAAACGGTGACTCAAGAGATGTGGTTTATTTTGATGAGACTTGTGTTTTATTTTCTCTTCAGGGAAAACAGCCTCTGTGGAATTCTGCTTAACGGCACCTTTCCACATTTATGACTCACTGGCCCATGAGTGAGATGTTATCCATCATGTTCCAAAAAACTCGCTTACGCTTAATGGAGGAGGCTTTACAAGCCATCTGCATCAGATGGAGTACAGTAAAGCAGCCAGCAGTGACTACAGGTGCGTGAAGCCCGTCTTTACCACTGTGACACTCTGTTCTCGTGGAGTTGTCTGCCATGGTTATGTGCTCAAGCTGCTGGAGTGATCAGATTCTTGTAGGAGTGAGTGAGACAGAATACAAAGATTCCACACACTGTCCAGTTTATCCTCACTGAATCACTGCACAGTAAAAAGTGTTACATTCAAGTTTAAGATTGATAAAATATTAAAATAGTAGTACTGTCTAGACAAGTTCAGCAGCACCAAAAAGTATTACCAGTGAAAAATGCTGTCATCATTTACTCACCCACATGTTGTAATAAACCTGTGTGACCTTCTTCTGTGGAACACATTTAAAATGTTGCAAAAGATTGCTATATCAAATAATTGCACAACTGTTTCAACACTGATAATAAGAAATGTTTCTTATCACCAAATTAGCATATAAGAATGATTTCTGAAAGATCATGTGAAAATTCAGGAATACATTTTACATTTCAAAATATATTAAAACAGAAAGCAGTTGTTTTAAATTGTAATAATATTTCACAATATTACAGTTTTTACTGTATTTTGATCAAATAAATGCAGCCATGGTGAGCATAAGAGACTTGATAATAAAATAATTCTCATAATAAACCAAATAAAAATGTTTAATATTGGGAATAACACATACAAGATTATTCAAGGGGAACCAAACATTTCAACATAAATTTAGAAAAATACATGTATGCAGTTGAACCTAGTCTCATTTTTCATTTAATGTTTCTCTATTATCAATTAAAATGTTTAGCAGTTATAAAATATTGTGCTGTCTTTCATCTGTAGTAGCACATGGCATCACCAAATTAGCATATAAGAATGATTTCTGAAAGATCATGTGAAAATTCAGGAATACATTTTACATTTCAAAATATATTAAAACAGAAAGCAGTTGTTTTAAATTGTAATAATATTTCACAATATTACAGTTTTTACTGTATTTTGATCAAATAAATGCAGCCATGGTGAGCATAAGAGACTTGATAATAAAATAATTCTCATAATAAACCAAATAAAAATGTTTAATATTGGGAATAACACATACAAGATTATTCAAGGGGAACCAAACATGTCAACATAAATTTAGAAAAATACATGTATGCAGTTGAACCTAGTCTCATTTTTCATTTAATGTTTCTCTATGATCAATTAAAATGTTTAGCAGTTATAAAATATTGTGCTGTCTTTCATCTGTAGTTCGCAGCACATGGCTCTCTCACATATTAAACCTGAAATGTCTCTTTCTCTTGTCAGAAAAAAAGACTAATAAATCTGAAATTCTCACTGCATTGAACTGTTCCTGAGATACCAAGACAGACTTTGAATTCATTAGTTCCCTCATTAATTCTAAATGAAAACCAAGTGTAAATATGCTCTTCTTTACCTCTCAGGTTGACATTCATACCCAAATCATATCAAGACTATACACAGTTTTCAAAATAATGTCCTTTTTATCGCCCTTCTGTATAATGCTGTGTAGTGCAAGCAGAAGAGAAGTTGAGATAACAGGAAGCTTTAGTGCCAATCAGTTCCTTTCAAATGGCATCAGTAAAAATGCAAATTCTCACGTTCCGAAGATAACACCATCGCGGTCCACGGCCATGAATAATTGAATGAGTCCTCATGTGAAATGATGAATGTGCAAAGATGTGTTCATTTGTGTCCAAATAAATTTGTACACAATTTGAGTATTATTTTCATTTTGCAGAGGCTGCAGGCTCACTGTTTGTCAAAGGCTGTGACAGACAGATTTGCTATTTCTCTGCCATCTGTATTCAGATGAGCTGTGCATTATGAACACTCTACAGCAAAACAAGCAGATGATCAATGATAAAGATATTCATTGATAGCATAAGATAGCACATTCATAACAGAGAATGTGCACCCTGGGCATCTATTTTATTAGTCTGAAGAGCGATTAAATGCACAGAATTGTATCTGTGGAAATGACTGTGTGATGTCGACACTCCCAGAGCGAGTGGCGAGCAGTGGTCGTGTCCTCTGTGGAGCTCCTTACAACAGGAGGACTGCGAGTGTGGAGGGGTACTCAACAGTCTTTACAACAGGAACACAGTCACCAATTAGCAGACTGCAGTTCAATTCTGGACCCGATATTTGGATCCATCCAGATTGTGAATAACTTCTCATAAATAAAGAGCATTATAAACAACATTATTTCTCTTGTTTACACAGCTGAATCTGAAGCAACATGACAATACAAACTATTCAGCTACCATTTCATTTACAGTGAATCATAGTAAAATATTCTCTTCAAATTTGTGGTTTACAGGCAGATTCTATACTGGACAATGCAGTAGGATTCTCCAGTTCCTATTCTACTATTTACTTTTACAAGGTACTGTGGTTCTCAACCTAAAAATTTGAATCAGGTGATTCTAGATGCCCTAAAAATTTGTGATTAACTCCACTGTCAACATCCAGATTGGCTTAGCACTTATCTATGGACTACTCTCCATTCCAGCAAATTATCTAAAATAAAATGCCCCCTGACATACATTCACTGACATACAGTACCGTTCAAAGTTTTGAAGTTGGTAAGATTGTTTTTAAGAAATCAATACTTTCATTAAGCAAGGATACATTAAATTGATCAATAGTGACAGTAAAGACATTTACTGTATAATGTTACAAAAGATTTTAATTAAATGCTGTTCTTTGAACTTTCTATTTATAAAAGGTCCTGAAAAAATGTATCACCGTTTCCTCAAAAAGATTAATCAGCACAAATGTTTTCAACACTGATAATAAGAAATGTGTCTTGAGCACCAAATCAGATATTAGGATGATTTCTGTAGGGTCATGTGACACTGAAGACTGGAGTAATAACAGCTGACAAAGTAGCTTTGCATCACAGGAATAAATTGCATTTTAATATATATTCAAATACCAAAGAGTTATTTTAAACTGTAATAATAATTCACAATATTACTAGGAGCCCAGGACCCCTCTATCTATCTATCTATCTATCTATCTATCTATCTATCTATCTGTCTGTCTGTCTGTCTGTCTGTCTCTCTCTCTCTCTCTCTCTCTCTCTCTCTCTCTATCTATCTATCTATCTATCTATCTAGTGTTTGTTTATACTGTGAGATTTTTTCAATAGCTTATTTACGTGTTTAACCCACTTAGATTAAATCTGGCCCATTAGTAGCTGGAGAGAGCTGAGGGGGTGTAATGACTACTTTGCAAAGTGGGGTAATTAACTGACAGAGGCCAGGCTATAATTCTTATTCTGTGGGCTATCTGGCCTGTGGCTCGGATCTGGTGCTGTCTATGACAGTGAGGGTGCATGTATTCCTCCCTCCCTCCCTTGTATCCTGCGCACGTGCAGCGCATCCTGAGGAAGACGGTCGCCACGGGAACCTGCCACGGTCCAGCGTGTGAGGCTGCGAGAGCGGCAGCAGTGACGTAATGCTCCTTGCTGCTCATGAGGGCTGCAGTAATTTGGAGAGGGGAGGAGACAGCATGTGTGTGTGAGTGTTGTGTGTTTGTAGGGTGTGTAGTAGCAGCAGGGTTATGCAAACCACAGCATCACTGCAGTATCTTCTTCATCTACTTCTACAGGCCCTTCAAATCCGTTCACATTAAGGGAATAGTTTACCAAAAAAAGAAAATTCTGTCATCATTTTTCAACATTTGCTCACCCTCATGTCGTTCCAAACATTCCATGTTGTTATTTTATCTGTGTACACAAGAAAAGAAGAATTTTTAAAGGAATCTTCCTCACACCAATCTATTGTATGGCTTTAAAAACAAAATCTCAAATATGGTGCATGTCTTATGGACTACTTGCTTTTATTGTGTTTTTTTGTCCTTTTTTGGGGCATGTGTCTGTATAGAAAAGAGCTGCATGAAGATTCTTCAAAAATTCTGCAAAACAAACAATTTATTTTTCACTCTAACTTTATTTTATTAAATTCAATATTTTTATTTAATCTTTCTCACTGCAAATCTATTAATATTACAGTTTCTGTTGGCACATATGTTTCCCATACCAACATATGGCTGGCTGATTTGACAAAAATGTTACAATTGCACCTGATCGCCCCTAAAACAGAAATGCAGTCAAAACAGATGGTTGGGCCACAACTTGCCTGAAAAACGTGTTTGTTTGTTTTTTGCTCCCAACAGTGGAGGTATACTAAAAAACATGTATGGTACAGTAATATGATTTCATCTGCAATGACAAAACTCAATTAGAAAGAGAATCAGTGGCTAAGGTCTATATGAAATATGAGACCATCAGCAATTTTGAGATGTGAATTTGGCACATAGTAAGCATCAAGAACAAATTTTGTTGAAATGAAAGTTTGGTGCTTCTTTGATTTTAAATACAATTAAAAACAGATTTAAATTTTTAAAAAATCTCAGTTGTAGACTTCAATTACAGTAACATTGTTTTAAGAGAGGGATCTTCAAACTTTTCCATGCTCATGATGGAGAGACACAGTTGTTTCA
Organism: Sinocyclocheilus rhinocerous; assembly: GCF_001515625.1. Classification (NCBI taxonomy): domain Eukaryota; kingdom Metazoa; phylum Chordata; class Actinopteri; order Cypriniformes; family Cyprinidae; genus Sinocyclocheilus; species Sinocyclocheilus rhinocerous. The sequence continues at coordinate 479,194 of NW_015652333.1, read as the reverse complement.
TAATGTATAAAATTGTATTTTAAGCCTGACCTATAATAACATGTGTACAGTATCATATAAATGTATTTGCATACTTTTTATGATTTGTACATGGTGAAGCCATAAAATAAACATTAATGATGTAAGAGCCCTGTTTGAAATTTACAATAAACTTACAGTTGATTCTTATGATGCTTCAGTGATTACTTATGTAACTAGAAAAAAAAATATTGCAAAATCAGTACAAAACATTTAATGGTGTGACAGGGGACACATTTCTGTTTATGACATACAGACAAAAATTATTGAAATGTGAAGAATAGTTATAGAGAAAGAGTTGTTTCCTGTAGTTGCGAACAAAACAGTCCACTGGGTACACATATTATAAGCAAGGCTTTTTCCTACGCTGAAGTGTTGCAGGAAATGGTTAGGCTGAGTGGCCCATTAGTTATGTGAGCAGGTAGAGACATTTTATTTCTGGCGGGGGTCTAAAGAGGAGCTACGTAAGGGAAAATAGTGAGAAAAGATATGGCCTTACTGACTGACAGCGTCTTTTACTGCGACAGTTACTGGTAAAGTTAGGAAGGATGCATTTTTAGAGCGAACAAGGGACAGCCTGAGTAAGAGAAACACAAATCAAATGCGTCCTACATTTCACCACTGCGTGTCTGCCGTCAAATGGTACACAAGTTGTTTTGTCTGTTTAGAAGACACTGAGCTTTTGAATTATGACTGTACTGCTGGGTTAAATTTTTACACTTTGCTCAATGTTGTTATTTGACTTGTAAGCGTAGGAGCGACAAATCTCAAAGGAAAGTCTCAGATGAAAGAGTTTGGAGCATCAGACGGCTCTCTGCTCTGCTCTACCAAACACCACGAGCAAAACTGCCTCCAGACCCGCTCCCACTGTCACACGGAGCAGACGCTCAGATCCTCACGCTCAAAAAAAGAGGATATTCGCAGCTCTGTTGCATTAGAAGCCCAGGACCCCTGCTTACATAAATCATTTCTCAGCCTTGATGGGAGTAAATTCTGACAGTCCCTGGGCACTTTTGTTTATGGAAGATTATGAAGAACAGAAGACAGCACATAAAGGCACTGAAGCTTTAACTGCTAGGCAGGGCTCTGCAATCCACAAAGCGCAAAAGCACAAATCAACAAAATAGCTATTTATGAACAGCTCTGGTAACATGACCATTTTTTATGAGTGTTGGTTAATGGAGGCTGACTGAAAGGTCACCACAATGTCAAGCTGAAGGTTTTAAGGTGTCCCCTAAATCTACCCTAGTGTTCTTAGTAGCAATGAGAAACATGACAAGAGATTATCTTCTGTTCTAAAAGTCTGGCTCTGTCAAACTACGTAACCCTTTCCACTTATGGCCCTTTTCCACTGTGTGGTACGACTCAGCTTGGCATGGCTCGGCTTGCTTTTTCTACTGCAGTTTAGTACATTATAGACTGATTGTTATAGTTGCGCCACCACCTCGTCTACTGACCGCAATACAGCCATTTCTTTTTTCATGTTGCGTGCAATGGTCGTTTAAAGCAAGTCGTTTAAAAAAAGTTGTGTGAACAAATGATACTGCGGTGGCTGTTGCTGACTATTTAAAGGGGTCATATGATGTTGCTAATAAGAACATTATTTTGTGCATTTGGTGTAATGAAATGTGTTTATGCGGTTTAAGGTTAAAAAAAACACATTATTTTCCACATACTGTACATTATTGTTTCTCCTCTATGCCCCGCCTTTCTGAAACATGTCGATTTTTACAAAGCTCATCGGGCTGAAAAGCGAGGTGTGCTCTGATTGGCCAGCTATCCAGTGCGTTGTGATTGGCCGGATACCTCAAGCGTGTGACGGAAATGTTACGAAATGTTGCGTTGCATCGTGTCCTCTTTTGGAAGGCCAAACAAACTATTTTCGCTTTCACAACGAAACACACAGCATCTTCACAACATGGCGGTGGCGGTGGCAGCAACAATAAAGTTACACCTTCTTTCTTTGCGCGAACATTTGGGCGGAGTTATGCAAATCTTCCCACATAGTGA
>NW_015652333.1:474308-476969 GCF_001515625.1 Sinocyclocheilus rhinocerous | reverse complement strand
GGGGCGTGTTTAAATGAGGCGTTTTAGGAGGGCATGGACCAGTCTAAACTTTTATAAAGAATATCTCTTTGGGTTTGAGACTTTAGTCTTTGCAACTTTAGGGATCTTATCTATTCACGAACAGCTTGTAACACTCCAAAGAGAAAGGAAAACTTGAAATCGCATCATATGACCCCTTTAAATCTAGCGGGTTTGGTGTCTCCAAACCCGCTAGTTGATGCTGGTAGTGACGATTCTCTCTGACCAATCAGTGATCTGCAGTGATTATACATTACATTTTAGTATTGGTATGGCTCGCTTGGAACCTCAACCAAGGTGGTACTAAAAAAAGTAACAGGTACTAGGTACTGTACACAGTGGAAAACCCACCAAAAGTGAGCCGTACCGAGCTGTACCATGCAGCGGAAAAGCGCTATTATTCTTATCCAAGTGCCATCCACATATACAGGAAGAGACTGATAGGTAAAGCGGTCACACTTTATTTTAAGGTCCAATTATTACTATTAACTAACTATTAACTACAACTTTTGCCTCAGTAAACTCTTAATTACTGCTTATTAATAGTTAGTTAGGTAGTTGGTACGTTTAGGTATTGGGTAAGATTAAGGGATGTAGAATATGGTCATGCAAAATATGTGCTTTATAAGTACTAATAAACAGCCAATATGCTAGTAATATGCATGCTAATAAGCAACTAGTTAAGAGTGAAAATTGGTCCCTAAACCAAATTGTTACCTGTAAAGCAAGTTTGTTGGTTTAATATGCCTTTTAAGTAATCGATGATTCCACAGTAATAGGTGGGTCTAAAAAAATTGAAATAATTCAAATAATCTCAGTAGTTTCTGCAAGTGATTGTACATTAAACACAATCAAATCAGTAAATCAGTAAAAAAAAATCGGTAAAAATGTGAGTGCACAAGTGAAAATAATGTTTTTATGTTCTTCCAAATGTAGTAACTGCTGATTATACAATATATGACCCTGCACTTTGATAACTAGTTTAACTACCACTAACTGCCTCAAACTAAATATTTTTTGTCAATATGAATCTAGCAGTACCTTATTAACACAACTTTGTTTTCCAATAGACTGATAAAATCCTGTGAATCCTGAACCCTGGAAGTTGCATAGCAACCAGCCGATTGGGGGTGTACTTCCTGTAGAATAACATAACTTACTTGCTTAAATACCACAGCATGATGCATCATTGGAGCAATCAACTAGCTAGTCACAACTCTTTCCTAAAACTTTGTTGCACATCTGTCGCTTGAACCACATTGGTTCAACAATATAGAACTGTCTTTAATTACCTCACATGGATTCATAAATTCTGCTAGTGAATTATTTTGAGACTGAACATGGCATCTGATTGTTAGGTCCACATGTCATAACTAACAAGAAACTATGCTTCTTACTACAGGCAGAGAGCTGTAGTTCCAACTTTGTAAGTTTGTGATGAATCAACAAAATATGTAGGTAATGACAAAACTTGCGACCATAGTTGGAAAAACGTACTCGGTTACTAACGTAACCGGGGCCCTTCAGGGCCCTCAGCACAGTGGGCAGATCCCATGAAGGGACGGTAGGGGGACCAGGCGGATTCAGTCTCCTAGCACCCCTTAGGAAGCGGATAACCGCGCTGTTTCTGCCCACCGATTGGCCCCCAACAGGGGCTCCCTGGTCTTTGAGAAATAAATTGGGCAGTGAGAGTTGTCTTCTGAGGCGAAGTGGTCCACCTCGGCCTCGCCGAAGATCTCCTAGATCCTCCGAATCGCCTAATTTCCAGGCAGTTGGTGTGGAAGCCTTTTTCTGCCTTCGACCAGTGGCCGAAAGTCGGTATGCCCTTGCACAGCACCCCCCAACCTGAGTTGGAGGCGTCTGTCGTGATAACTGTCCTTCTGCAAACCATCCCCATGGCCACGCCCTGTTTCATCCAGCGGGAGTTCTTCCAGGGGGCCAGGGCTGTTACACAGGCCTGACTCACCCTGATCTGCAGGCGTCCGTGACGCCACGCATGGGATGGAACCCGTGGTTTCAACCAGCGCTGAAGGGGGCGCATATGAAGCAGACCCAACTGCAGCACTAGCGATGCCGCCGCCATGAGGCCCAGCATCCTTTGAAACGCTTTGAGAGGGCGAGTGGTACCAATCTCAAAGGTGGTCGCTAGCCTCGGTATGGCCAGAGCCCATTCCGGCTTTAATTCTGCCTCTGACTGGGCCAGAACGAGCCAGTCGTTGAGGTAGTTGAGAATGCGGGTTCCCATCGGTCTCAGAGGTGAGAGAGCCGCGTCCATGCACTTCGTAAAAGTGCGGGGGGCCATAAAGTATGCATCCAGCGAAAAGAACCAGTCTCCTGAGCGAATTCGCACAAGGATCTGTTTCAGCATAGTCATCCTGAACGTCCTTTTCATGAGGGCGTGATTCAGGTGTCTGAGAACGAGGATGGGCCGGAGGCCACCATCCTTTTTGGGGACGAGGAAGTAGTGGCTGTGGAAGCCTGACTCGCTCTGAGCTGGGAGAACAGTTTCTATGGCTCCTATCGCCAGCAAATTCATCACCTCTGAGCGCAGGACACGTGCGTCTTTGCTCTGAGCTGAGGTGGGAACCACACAGCTGAATCGCGGGGTATTAGAGCAAATTGCAGTGAATAACCTTGTTTTAT
>NW_015652333.1:440854-473586 GCF_001515625.1 Sinocyclocheilus rhinocerous | reverse complement strand
GAACGCCTGCTTATATAGCCAGATGCCCCGCCCATTCTGGCGGGCTTTGGCAGGCTTCGTCGCCATAGGCTCATGCAGCTCCGCTGCCTAGCCATTGGTTCGTTTTTAATACCAATGGCCGTGCAGTTTCACTGCGTGAATGAAAAAAGGCTTCAGTTCAGGAGAAAAAAGGCGTTTTCCCATATGCGTCTAGCAAGGCGCAGTACGAGTGTAGTATCGAAAGGGAACAATGATTTTGGGAAACACACCCCAGATCTGAGCATGCAATGATTTTGGCATATTTTTGTGTACTATAAGTAACAGACCAAAGGGGTTAGGATTGGTTAGCTTTGTAAAGTTCGTTGCTGCTGGTAGGCCATTATAAAGTACACTGTCAAAAAACGTGCAATAATTGCATATGTAGGTCACTGCGGCAGTAAACTTAAAGGGACATCTCTTTCCCTAAAAGGTGCATATTCATACCTTACAGTAGTACTGTACTGCTATGAACCTTTTAGGGGTAAATAAGATACAAAGATGTCCCTCTTAATGTGCAGCCCCGGTTACGAGCTGTTGTGCCCCTAATGGTACAATTTTTGCATTTTGTCTGAGAGTGTAGCCATTTATTCTAAAGAAATACATTTTGCAGATATTTCACTATGTGATAGATGTTTTTTTCCAGTGAATATTTTGTGGAGGGCTCTTAAAAGCATAAAATGGATCTATAATAGGACTGTCTGCGGCCTTTGACGTCACAGCCCAGAAGAGGTACTATTGTGAAGAGTTTGGGAGTGTGAGCGATTTTGTGTGCCATTCATCGATTTATGTTGTCAGGACATCACTTTCCTGCGGCTCTAGAGTAGGGTGACCAGACGTCCTGGTTTTTGGTGTCCGCGCCGTGACAGAAAATGTCCCTGGTTTTCATTTCAGAAATCTGGTCACCTTACTCTAGAGTTAGCAGACAACTTTATAGTTTAGAAAAACTTAGTGCTTAAATATTAATTTAAGGGGTTTTGCTGAAACCAGGCTTTGGTGATTAGAAAAAAATATACTGTCTGGATCTCAGTTCCCATGAGCAAAGATGGCAGATTTCAAATCACATTCTTCCAGAGGGTCATACAGTATGTCAGCTGTGTAACTGTCATTAAAATGAATGAGAATGTTAACGGATAGCTTTCTCCAGGTATTATAGACCTGCTTGCATCAGACGGTCAGTAAATGGACTGTGGCTGACACTACAGGATTTAAAACATCAAGTGATATAAACAAAATGTGAAGAAAACTTTTATTGTTTATTTTTTTATTGTTTTTGATTGTTAAACAATGCTATATAACAGTTCCTCTAACTGTTTGCTGTATAATCTGCACAGTTGGTTTTCACCGTGCCCAAAAATGGTGCATCTCCAAAAAGGTACCCAAACAAAATTACATTGGTTTGAAGACTTGCTTTTTCCCTTATAAATTCCCACTTTTGGCAACACTCTTGAAAAAGCACTCCGCTTCGCTCCCTTGCAGCAGTCGTTAATGTTCAGTGGCAGTTGAGTTTTTCTCACTCTCTGTCCCTCTCCATCACTGTTATATGAACAGGATGAAATTTGTAAAGTGAAGGATGACAGTAAACCTGGGAGTTCTCTCTCCTCAGCATGTCCTACCCTCACCCTTACAAAGAAGTATGGCAGCATTGTGATAGTATCCAAAAAGAAGAACCAACTAAACCAGCTTAAAAGCAGTTTGGCCAGATTGGGAGACCAGCTAAACAAGCACAAAACCTTAAGTTCTAAACTAGCTAGCTAAGACCAGCAAACCACCTTAGGCTGGTTTAAGGGTTCGTTTGTTTTTTTGGTCAGCAAATGATTCCGCATACACCCCAACACCTGCAGTGGCACTTTAACACAGAGCTAAAATTGTCACATTCACTTCATTATACACAATTATTGTATGTACAGGTTTGACTAGAATCAATTTATGGCGCTTTTCCACTGCATGGTACGGCTCGGCACGGCACGGTACGGCTCGGTTTGCGTTCCCACTGCAATTTAGTACTGCTTTAGAGTGGGTGGGATTATAGACATGTCGTTATAGTTGCGCCGCCTCTACTGCCGTGACATCATCGTAAACGCGACACAAACAAACACAACAATGGAGCACAACGATGGAATGGTGTTCTTCATTCTCGGCATGTGGATGTTTTTAACTGCAAGACGAAGGAGTTTGTTTCAAAAGAGGCTGATGGCAGCAGGTGCGCTCGTTCAAACGGTTGTGTTCGTTCAAAAAAAGTTGTGTTCGATCCTCGCTGGCTGTGCTGATTTAATCTAGCCTGTCTAGTGTCTCGTGTCGCAAGTTCAATGACGCAGGTTGTGACGATTCTCTCTGGCCAATCAGTGATCAGCAGGGTTTACACATCATATTTTGGTAATGGTACGGCTTGCTTGGAACCTCAGCTGAGGTGGTACTGAAAAAAGTACCAGGTACCAGGTACTGTACGCAGTGGATAACCCCCCAAAAGCGAGCAGTGCCGTGCCGTACCATGCCGTACCATGCCGTACCATGCAGTGGAAAAGCGCCATTAGTCTCGCACAGCCAGACCTTCAGACTGACGGCAGAAGGTCTGGGAACCTTGGCCGCTTTGAATGGCAAGGACCGCCCAAGAGGCCATATGACTGGCAGATAAATCAACCAATCACGTTTAATTTTGTGCCGCGTCATGTTTAGGGCCGTGGAAATGTCCCCACAATAACAGACCGTGTGTAAAACTCTTGGACGTAACTATCAGTTTAACTATTATACAGTATGACGAAAAGTTTTCATTGACTAAGACTAGACAAAAATGTTCAGACATTTAGTCGACTAAAACTTGACTAAACAAAAACAGGACAAGCTTGACTAAATGATAACTAAAAAAAAAACATTTGACACCAGGACTACGACTAAGACTAATTTAAAAGACTAAGACTAAATTAAAAATGGCTGACAAAATGAACACTAGGTAGGGGTCAGGTCAATTTTGCAGTCAAATTAATGAGGTCAACAGTGCATAGATATATGAAGCACAGTTCACACAGAGGTCACTTTCAAACTAAGCAGTTTTCTGTCAATCAACGTGGTGAATTCACGTGACCAACTTGAACATGAACAAAATCTGAGTGGGGAACTATTTTGCCCTTATGATAAACTCCTGAACATGCGGATTCCTATTGAAATGACTGGATTTCACAGAGCAACAGTAAATGTGACCGCCCATTTAGGTGATCTACAAACGATGGAAGTCCATGAGATGTTCTCCTTAATATAGTGACACAAACATAAGTGTGTTTGAGTGCGCTTGTGTTGTGTTACCTTGCACAGCCTGGAGTTTGTGAGTCTGTATGATGATACAAAGCTGGAGGACCAGTTGAGGTGCGCTCTCCAGGAACGTGGCCAATAGGTGGAGCATGCTGACGTCAGCATACTCATACACCATCCTCCAGTAGAACCTCCAGCGGTCATTCTCTCCACTCTGCCTGCTCCTGATGCCCAGGTAGATGGTGTGGAAGTACCTGCGTGAGACACAAAGAAAACCCTTTTAAAACCTTTCTCTCTGAACTCTCACTGAACTCTCAATGACAGGGCAGAATCAGCTTCTGCGACAGACACACGGCTAGAATATCTCAATGTTTTGTCTGCTTTTCTTTTCAACCTGACCTTACAACCAGACAGACTGTTCCCAGCTATGTTGGTCTCTGTGCTGTTTTGTAAACAAGATTTGCCCATTTTGAACTGCTGATGAATTATATTATTTAATGTCAAAGCTGATGACTCAACACAACATCTCAAAATGATTCAACCAAAAATGGAACATTATGTCATCTCAGCATGAATAGTTAAACACTGAATCCTTTATAATGTGTGTAGTGACACTTTCCACGAACAGGGCACAAAATTGGACCTTTATCTTTTTTAATTCATCTTCAAAAAATGATCAGTGAAAGGAGGTGTTTACTGTTAATTGTTAACTCTAAAGGAAGTTAAATGATACTATATATTTTAATGTTTTGTTATTATGTTTGTTATGTTTTATTTTATTTTTATATGAGGTTTGTGATTTTAATACATATCTGCAAACAGTTTAAAACTTTTTATAGATATAAGCATAAATGAACATCAAAAATAAAAAGACAACTTTTTAATAATAAAAAACAATTAAAATAGTAAATTATGAGATCAAATGATACAGGGCGACACAAAAAATGAAAAACTTAGTAAAATTAGTAGAATGCCATTAACAATTAAACATTTTTTAGTATCTCATTAACAATTAAAAAGTTTTTACTACAGTTAAATTAATATCACAGACTGTGAAAATTATGAAAATAGAATTGTTAAATAGAGTTGATGAGATTATCTCTTCGGTGGTACAGGCCAAGATCCCCATTTTAACACGGGAGTACAGGCATGTGACGTCTTAAACACAAGCTACCCTTTATGCTAGATAACATACTGTATCTAATAGTTCTCACAACAAAAACACGGGATGCTTGTCTACAGCGCTTTTTTTTTTTAAAAGTCATGGGACACCAAAGTGTTCTGTATAAATGGGAAGTGCCTGAAACGATTACATTAAAAGAAAGTAAAGAAACTAAATTATTCAAGGTTTTGTGAGTGAATCTTGGTGAGGACGTCTGCAGTTGGAAGTAACTTACCTCTTCATTGGCCTTTCTGCCCCTTTAGGCATACTTTGTTTGTTGCTTTGCAAAAACTGAGGAATTTTAAACTAATTATCACATCTATATTTACCTTCCTAATCTTCCTCCTATGATTCAAATGTAAATTTTAATTTTTAATATACACCTTTGCAATAAGGTAAGGAATACAGATGAGCTTCTACAGTTATTCTACTTAATACACTCAAATAGTTATACACATATTTAACATTTAACAAAGAAACCAAAAACGATTATATTACATAATATGCTAAATGCTACTACTATATTCATTGCATGAGTTCACATGCATGGTAAAACGGATTTTGCTTGCTTTACTGGAAGAATTTCTCGTACTTACTAGAAAATCTTTGCTTCAAACACCAATTAGTATCTGAAGTTATTCTGAAATAAAATCTATATTTATTTTATGGTACCAACTCGGCAAGTCGCAGCAATAATCTCAAACAAATTCACTTTTAAAAATTCTTGCTAGCAAAAAGGTGGAAAATCTGTAGGAATTGCTATGGCAACACTGGCCTCTTTGCTACAAAATACCAGAAAGTTGAACAAACCCGCTGCTTTCACAGGAAAAAAAAAGGCTGAATGTGACAGTATGTCGCAGACAAACACACTCATAATGAACGACTGCTACACAAAGATCTTTTAAAAACGCTGTGTCATCTGCTAACAGTAATGGATTGGTGGTGAATGGTGTTAATGTCTCTCAGGTGTGTTACTGTGGCCCGTGGGTTAGTGTGATGCTAAAGGCACCTGCTTGCAGTGACGTGTCTTTGCCAAGTGACCCGTCCCTGCGTTTTTCCCAGCAATCCCCACTGTGTAGTTTACCCTTTGACCCAAATAGGCATCCAGCCAAGAACAGACACACACTTCCATTTATACACACGTATTCTCTCTCCCCAGAGATTCATTAACAGGACGTTAAGAGCATCAGCTTGGCTGTTACCTTAACAAGAGTGCTTCAAACATACAAAAAACAAAAACACAATGTGTCTAAATGCTTATGGGGGATACAGTCTTGTTTGCACAATGTTTTGTCATTGATTTCTTTGTCTGCCAGATTCTCTCTGCTACAGTTTGCACTTTGATCATTTGTATGCAAAGCATGATTTTATAGTACACTACTTGCCAACTTCAATCAATTCAGAGGCAATGAGTTTACAAGTAAAAGATAATGGATACGTTGACTTATGGACAGAAATAAAATACTCATTAAGGTAAATGGTGGAGCACTACACTGAATGAACATCAGAACATCAGAATGAAAGTGCATGCCTTGAGGTATTGTGTTTGTTGAACACATTCTTGAATATAAATGCGTAGAAGGCACTGTACATTTTGCCCACCTGTTATTCCTTCATGCGTACTCTGCATTAGGAAAGGGTTCTACATCAGTGTTTCCCAAGCACTGTTGAAATGTTGAATGGTTAACCTATACTGTTGAATCTATAACAGAATGTATGGCTTTACCCCCCGGTTTCACAGACAAGGCTTAAGCCTAGTCCCAGACTAAAATGTAAGTCAACTGAAAGAAACTTGCACTGACTGAACTTAAAATATATCAGTGCCTTTGTTTTGTCTCAAGATGCACACCAGTAATGTGTTTACTAAGGCACGTTTTTGAAAAATTACTTAAATGTCCTAATTGAACTATGGCCTAATCCTGGTTTAGTCTAAGCCCTGTCTGTGAAACCAGGCCTAAAAGTATTAGAGCTGTCAAAAGATTACAATAATTTAGAATAATAAATAATAATTACAAAAATAAAAAATACAATTAATTTGTAGACATAAAAATATTTGTAAAAATTTAATTTGTATAAATAAATATATAAAACTGAATTTATCACTTTAAAAATATTAGAGAAGATTACAAGAATTTAGAATAATGAATAATTACAAAAATAAAAAATACAATTAATTTGTAGACAAAAATATTTGTAAAAATTTAATTTGTATAAATAAATATATAAAACTGAATTTATCACTTTAAAAATATTAGAGCTGTCAGAAGAATACAATAATTTCTAATAATGAATAATAATAAAAAAATAAAATAATTTGTAGACATTTTTAAAATACAATTAATTTAAAAATAAAATAAATATATAAAACAAGCTATAATTTTTTAAATATTAGGGCTGTCAAAATAATTTATAATGAATCTTTTAAGAATTTATAATAATTCATGATAACTGTAAATGAATTAGGTAAATAAATAAAAAAATACATACATACATATATACAGTGCCTTATGAAAGTATTCATACCCCTTCATTTTTTTCACATTTTGTTATGTTGTTGCCTTATGTTAAACTGCTTTAAATTACTTTTTCCCCACATCAATCTACACTCCATACAGCATAATGCTAAAGCAAAAAAATGGTTTTTAACATCTCTGCAAATTTATTAAAAATAAAAAACTTAAATGATTCCATTGCATAAGTACTCATATCTGGTCAAAAGAACTGCCTGTAGAGCTCAGAAACAGGTTTGTGTCAAGTCACACATCTGGGGAAGAGATCAGAAAAAAAATCTGCTTCATTGACGGTTCCAGGGATTAAAGTTCTCCGTCGCTACGACGGATTTCCGTTAATTGCAGCCAGTCTTCGACGGATTTCCGTCAATTGGAAAAAATTAGGGGAAAAGAGACATTTAGCGCATTGTTGTTGTTGTTGTTCTGCCCAAAAATCATCCGCAAATGTGATATTGATTTAATACAACAGTTCAATAAACAAGTACTGCCTGATTTTGCTTTATTTCTTCAACAAAAATAGTTCCAAATATAGTAACAGCTCAGCCACTGCCCATCTCTAAAAGCAAACAGCAGTGTTTAATATTTCAGTTATTTAAATAATTTAATATTTCTGTATTCAAAATTTTACATTTAAAACATTAATCTCCACATTAATGTATGAATTTAATTGCACTCATATACCTCTGAGCCTCATTAAACGTCTGAAAATGTACCGACAAGCCACTTTTGTGTTCTTCTGTGCCACCTCTGAAGTACAAATTATTTTTTTATTAATACTATTTCATATGATTGGTAACTTAGGTGTCTTATTCTACTTCTTATTATATTGTTTTAAATAGAAATTTTAAAAAGCTTATAAAGATACATTTTTGAATTTGACATAGATGGAAATGATGCCATTACAAATGTAAAAAGAAAAGTCACTTTAAGGAGTCAAATGTCACCGCATATTAGGAAGGATAATTTTTGATCAGAATTTTTGATGATTGATCAGAAGGTGCTCCTAAAAATTTTAAATTAGGAGGACAAGAGCTCCTAAAAAGAAAAGTAAGCATAGAGCCATGTGTAACAGTATATTAGATCCGTGCATGAGGTCTTAAAGAGACAGCAGCCTAAATAAACCTGCTGCTGCCTTTCATTATACAGTGAAGACTAACCAGTGTTATTTTACAGTTGAATAGATTATAGTTAGACCTAACTGAAAAAATGAAAGTACTGTTGATTTAATTTGTATCTTGTTATTGTTTTTGTTTGTGCTATTGATTGTCATTAATTTATTTGTTCTTATTTTATTATTTACTATTTACTTGTCTTTTTTAGTTAAAATAAATTCAATTCTGAGTGCACCTGATTCTTGGATGGGGAGGGGAGGGGGCATGGTCCATGAGAAATAGTCCTGCCACCACAGCTGGAAAAAAATCCTAGGAAACACTGCATACATTTAATACAATTAGAAAAATGCCATTACAAACGTAAAAAGAAAATGCCCCTGTAAATCACTTTGAGTCAAATGTCACCTCATATTAGGAAGGCTAATTTTTGATCAAAATTTTTTATTATTGATCAGAAGGTGCTCCTAATTTTTTTTAATTAGGTGGACAAGCGCTCCTAATTACAAGAAAAAACTGCTCTTAAACTGGGTGTGTGACAGTTATGGCTGAGGAATGGGGTTTGGCTGAGGAAACATTTTCAGTCAAAATATTTTTTTTTTGCTTTAACCCCTGAGGTTCACAGAAGCATGTAGTCTCTTTTACCCTTAATGGAAGAAGTTTGAAACAACCAGGACTCTTCCTAGAGCTGGCCTCCTGGCAAAACTGAGCAATTGATGGAGAAGGGCTTTGGTTAGAGTGATGAACAAAAAGCTGATGGTCACTCTAGTTGAGCTCCATGATCATATGTGGAGATAGGAGAAATCTACAGAAGGACAAACATCACTGCAGCACTCCACCGATCTGTGCTTTATGGTTGTGTGGCCAAACGCAATCATCTCTTCAGTTAAGACACATGAAAACACACTTGGAATTTGCAAAACAGCACCTAAAGGACCCTCAGACTGTGACAAAACAAGATTCTCTGGTCCAATGAACCTCAATTCCAACCATCATGCTTGAAGGAAACCAGGCACTGCTCATCACCTGCAGAGTACCATCCCAAAAGTAAAGTGTGCTGGTAGCAGCCTCATGCTGTGGGGCTGTTTTTCAGCGGCAGGGACTGAGGGACTCATCAGAGTAGAAGAAAAGCTCAGTGTACCAAAATATTGAGATAGCCTCAATGAAAACCTAGTCCAGAGCATTCAAAACCTCAGACTGGGCAGAAGGTTCACCTTCCAACAGGACAATGACCCTAAGCACACAGCAAGAGTGGCTTATAGACAACTCTGTGAATGTCCTTGAGTGGCCCAGCCACAGCCTGAGCTTGAACTCAATCAAATATTTCTGGAGAAACATGAAAATGTGCACCTGCCCACCTCTAACCTGACAGAGCTTGAGAGGTGAAGAGGCGAGGAATAGAATGGCAGATAATAGCCAAATGATGATGAGAAAAGCTTGTCGCATCAAACAAAAAAGACTTGAGACTGTAAAGGTGCTTCAGCTAAATATTTAGTAAAGGGTATGAATACTTATTCAATGTACTTATTTCAGTTTTTTATTTTTAATAAATTTACGAAGTTGTGACAATTTGGTTTTTGCTTTGTCATTATGGTGTATGGAGTGTAGATTGATGTGGAAAAAAAGTAATTTAAAGCAGTTTAACATAAGGCAGCAACATAACAAAACGTGGAAAAAATGAAGGGGTATGAATACTTTCGCAAGGCACTGTATATGAACCAGAAGTAATTACTTCAAAACTATTAGGGCTGTCAAAAGAATTTATAATAATTAATGATAACTATAAAAAAATGTAAATAAAAATATGCAATAATGGTCATTTTAATCAGATTTATGATCATTCAGGATGACATTCAGTATGAGTTAACAGACGCACATTTCTGGTTTGGTGTCAGTGAAGGCACCCTGTGTCTTACTGATGGCGCTGTGTGGATACGTAAGACAAAACGGTTAGGAAACACTGTTCTAGATGTGTCAGGTTGGATGTTCACGGTATCAAACCATGGCCTATTTTTTGATACTGTCTTGCCTTTGCAAGTAGGCCTAGAATACAATTAATACAGATCCTCAACAGCTAAAAACATGAAGGGCTGATGATATTTTTAAATAAAGCAAAGGTGCAAGTAAAGACACTGTTCAAATATAAATGAAGCAATAAGGGCAGATCATGTCTATCGATGATGTTCTCTGCCTCTGTCATAGTGGAAACCGTATCAGTAGTGACCAATTCAAACGAAAAAACCATGACAAAAGTATCGCAGTCGCCTGGTGCAGAGCAGCAGGGACGCAGTATGATCTTTCAGCTGACCTTAAGAGTGGGCGTCTGTCCAGCTTCTTTATCAGATAAGTGGACTTCAGAAGAGTTCTGCGCTTGAAAACGCAGTCTGCTGGCATTTCCACCACTCACCCTAAAGGCCAAACTAAGAGAGGCCTCTCATATGGCCATTGTTTGGATTTCAGATAAGCCACGGGTCGTCTATGTTTCCGTCTCTGCAATATGTATCCCCTTCTTATACTGTCCACCTGAAACCATGAGGTCTGGCCAGCCACTGAATCATATTACTGCATGTTGCTTAAAGCATGCTATCTACCAAATCCCCATTCAGAATGGGATTAGACAGATGTTGATGTGCATCCTCTTGCCTTGATTGGATTATTCCTGCATCTCAGCACTCAGAGGGGTGGGAGGTAACACAAAAAAAGCAAAACTGCCTGAGGAAATCATAATGATTCATACATACATTCAGATCGCGCATAAGTCAAAGACAACCATGTGCAGAGATGTAAAAAAAAAAAATAATAATAATAACTTGCCCTAATTTAAATGTACGAATTTTTTTCTTAACATTTTTTAAAGAAACTTATTGGTTTGTTAACTCAATAGTTTTATAATAATTAAACTATTTAATAATAATTTAAAATAACAATAAAAAAATGCAAAGATAAATATAACTATTGAATAAAATAAATAAAAAATTCAATAAAATAATAAATAAAAACAAATTGTTAATTTAATTGAATTTTTAATTTCAGGAAAATGTTAAAGGGATAGTTCCCTAACAATGAAAATAATTTGAATCATTTACTCACTCTCATGTTCTTTCAAACCAATAATACATTGGTTAGTCTGCTAAACACAAGTTAAATTATTTTAATGAAACCCGAGAGGTTTCTGTTCCCCCACTGAAAGTCCAGGTAACCAAACTTTAGAAGATCCAAAAGGTCATATAGACAGCCTAAAGTAAATCTGTTCATTATATAAATCATATCTCCTCACAAGACTTGGATTAAAATTCATTCAACTCCTTTATGACCTTTTTGGATCTTCTGAGTTTTGGTTACCTGGATTTTCAGTGGTGTGTTTTCATTAGTGTTTCGAAGATTAACCAAACTCTTAAATGATGACAGAATTACACATTTTGGGTGAACTATCCCTTTAAGTAATGATAATCTGTTTAACATGTACTTAACATGTATTAAAAATGTCTATATGAAATTGCAAGACATGAAAGGAGGCCAGAAGACTTATAATTGGAAACCTAAAAACACACGATAACACACCTGGCAAGAGCAATCCAGTTATCCAGCAAACCATATGTCTGCGTGTTAGTCCTGTAATAGCCCGTACACTGAAGTTGTTGGTTTGGTCTGAGGCCTGTAGCTGTGCACTGCCTACCTCAAGAAAAGATGCTTCCTCTTTCTCCTGATATTTCTCTCCTTCTCTTCAGGCTAGGGGCCTCCTCTTCATCACTGTCTCATTTAAACTCCCCAACCATCGCCGCTACTGGCCGTCACACACACTCACAAGTGCATCATCCCTTGGCACAGCGTAGAGCTCAGTGCTTCCCTAACCTGCCAATCAGGTAGTGGAAAACAGCCCTGTGAGAGCACTTAGATTTGTTTGTACTTTTGTTGTCATAAGTTGCATCATTTTTTAAAAGCTTTTTTAAAACTGCAATCAATCACGTATCAACCTAAGAAACAGCATTTGATCCATTCCTGATCTTCACCTTTAATATTTAACCATTAACAATTTAAGGAACATTATGGGTTACTGAGACAACCCATTCAAATCTTTCAAAGGAATACTTTCAATTTATACACACACACACACACACACACACAGAGACCTATATATATGTAACAGTCCTGAATCATGGGACTGCCACTCTATTCTCAACGGACAGGCCACCACATAAAAAAAGCAATGGCAGGATCTGTGGGCAGTGGATGGTTATTTCACATCCTCCTGACCAGGGAATGAACCTTCCATAGTACACTTACATTATGAATGGGGATCGGGTCATTGTTTATTCATAACAATTCGACTGAGGTTCCAGAGTCTCTTTCTCTTTTCCAGCACACCAAACATATTTATACACAGACAGGTCAATTCCAGGCAGTGACACTATATTGTTTTTTCCCCCCACTTATTAGCCACTAAAAATCCTCACCTTGTTTGGTCAGGATAAACTTCTAAAAGTTATTAAAAGGTGTTTTTTGTTTCTTTGGTCATGTTTTAGCCACCAAGTGACCCAGAAATACCACTCATGCTCCCTCAAAAAATTTGCTTCATGATGTTTCGACAGGAACATCTGTGAAGTTTTATGTACGCCTCCGTCTAGTTTACAGTGTATCCGTTACGGTCAAATCATTCTTGTTCTTCAAACGTAGCTCTCGCGTCCCTATATACCTCACTCACAGGTGGTCACTCATTGAGATTCAGAGGAGAGGAATTCAATCAATAAAGCTGCACTGGACCATCATGGTATAAAATCAAATGCTCTTCTATCCACTGAAGTTATACGTACTATAACTTCAGTGGATTTGGGTTTATACGCTGAGGTTATTGAGTGACATGCAGACTTTTCATGCCTGAAAGAACATGACCTGTTAATGGCAACAGGAGGAGCAGTCAGTGAGGAACAGGACTTTGCTTTTACAGTGAAAGGCGAGCGGGACGGCATGAGTGACAGCCGCAGATGGTCTACAGACCACACAAGGGAACGCGCCTGCTCTTCATCTGGTTTCTAGGTACCAGGGGTCCACACGCCTCCAGAGGAAGGATTATGCTGTGCTGCTCTCAATGCACAAACTTATGCACATTAAAACTCTGGAAAGAAAGTGCAACTTTTAGAAAAAAACCCACCTTGATGATTAGGCCTAATTTATTGCCAGGCAATACTATATACTGTTTTAAAAGCAATCTGCTAGAACTCTAAAAAAACAAAACGTCGGTAAGTAACGGCTGTGACGATGATTTAACAGCCATCATCACTCATACAAGTGAAAGATTACACTCACAGCAATATGCTGGCGATGCATGGAACGATGCCTGCTCGACTCCGACTCGCTGTAAAGTAATATCAGTATCACTGTGTAGGCAGCGTGCTGTCACACAATGGTGGATGGACTAATGCCACGCTCTGATGGCATGTAAGAGACGGCCGCATATCAGCAGAATGGGAGGAGGACATGTGTTTGATGTACTGTGTGCTACTCGCACTGTGCCTTCATTCAACAGTCACATGAGTCAATGCAACTCTGACCTTTCATGGTCTTGGACTATGATACAAACAGGCAACAAGGTTGTATTTTTTTCGTTTGGAGCATAAAGCCTCTTGACCTAGCTGCTTCTTTGTCCCGTGTAATGTAAAATGAGTAATCCCAGCATTCAACGCTGGCCCTTCCTGTGGAAAATACCAGTTAGAAAATCTTATCCATCCTACCAAGCCAAGCTATACAACAGAGTTTATTTAAATACTACTGTTTAAAAGTTTGGGGGTAAGATTTCTTAATGCTTTTGCAAGACATCTCTCATGCTCATTATGGCTACATGTATTTAAACAGTGATATTTGGAAATATTATTACAATTTAAAATAATTATTTCCTATTTTAATATATTTTAAAGTGTAATTTATTCCTGTAATGCCAAAGCTGAATTTACATGAGCCATAACTCCAGTCTAGTCTTTCTTCAGAAATAATTGTAATACGCTGATTTGGTGCTCAAGAAACATTTCTTATTTATTATCTTTTTTTTTTTTTTTTTAAATTTTTTTTTTTTTTTTTTTTTTTTTTTTTTTTTTTTTTTTTCAGGATTCTTTGATTAATGGAAATTTTAAATGAACAGCATTTAGCCTACTTGACAGAAATATTTAGTAATATATAATTGTCTTTACTATCATTTTTGATCAATTTAATATGTAAGAAATAATATGAATATACTAAAACTAAGTTGTACTATGTTGTTCACTAGTAAGCTTAATGGGTTTACCTGGTAGACTAGTTACAAAGTTTGAACACAGTCCCTGAATACCAGAATCCAAAACACATGCTCCACATGCTAACGCGTCCAATGCTGACCAGCTATTTTCGTCTTTTCAGCAGGAATGGCACTGACTGTACCCACAGAATAAACGTCTCAAGGCATAGCTAAAAGTCCAGCATGGCAGCAGACATAAGTTTGGACTGAAAATCTAAACTTCCACACGGCCCATGGGGCTCATTGCAGACAGGAGGCCAGAATTCAATATACTTACGTAGCTGCCCAAAGCCTATCCAATGATAAATGTCTGCTGTCCAGTTGCCAAGAGGGACCGACTCATTCCAAATCAATTGAACCTTGTTATTCAACAATTACGCCCAGCTTTTTGCTGCATGATGACGGAAAGAAGGTCACTGGCACACGACGCATCATAAATACACACTGGCGCTGAATATTGCTGTGTACTAAATTCTTGACATGGCCCATCTTTCCTGCATTTACCAGTCACTGCAGGGACATAAGTTAGAAGCTTGTGAGGAGAACTGCAGCGGCCAAAACAATTTACGGTAGAAAAATTGACATGAGTGACAGCAACATTGCCAGCCAAAAAATAAATAAATAAAACTATCAGCAACAATTGTACGGCTGGATTCACAACAGGATAATTTGGGAATTTAATTATTAAACTCATAATAGATTCATAATAAACATTCAGTTCCTTTGAATTTATTCACACACCCACACCCCAGACATACCGGTAATTCAATCAAATGCGATTTGGTTTTCAAGAGCTCACATTTAAAAATGACTGTATAATATCCTTTAATTATGAGATTAATAATGATAGCAGTCAGTCATGCTGTGTAACAGAGGCTTAAATATCACAACAAAAAAAAAAGAAGCTAATTGGGAGGGTGCAAAATGAACTGAGTGAGTTTTTGGTTGTCTGATATGCAGTTGGTCTAAAATAGATCGGTCAGCAAGTCATGAAGAACCATGTCATTCGCTCATGCTGAAGGGAAGATTCAGCTGTGTCATTAAAAGAAGTGTGACGCCATGACAGTGCATTGTTACAACGGTTCACAAACGAAAGAACAAGAACAATGAATAGAAAGATGACAGGTGCATTGCCCCACGCATGCAGTGACCAACTGGAACCTATAGCGCAGGGGCTGTTGGGTAGGTTTTCTCCCTGGCAAATGTAGCCTTCATTAGATGCACGGAGGGCCAGTGCTTTCAGGCTAAACCACACTCAGAAACTGGTGAGGGACCAGAATTCCTGTTTATGGCAAACTCTCAAAAGGGACTTCCAGTCAAAATACTGTAGAAGTCTCCCCCTTTGATTATACATAAAACTCACTCACAGATGCACTCAAATGTTGTCCCATAAGTCCCATAATCAAGCAAACTACTTTCCTGAAGGAAATACCAGTGCTTGCAAGAAAAAGAGAATAATGTTTGCAAGCTGCATGCACTGCTTTATCATTGACAAACGGTAGAAGACATTTGCAAGTTTTGTTTTCTACAATGAATTGAGGTTAAATATCCATATCATCCAGCACTCTTTTTGTTTTCTGTCTTACAAAATATCCTATTACTATTGCAGTGTGAAAAACCACTGCAAACAATACAGTGCGAGACTGAACTGTCCAAATTAATCAAACTGAATCATAAACAATTTCAGACCGTTTTGCAAACCCATTTGACGATTAGATCAAAAGAGTGATTCTGATTCTAAACAGATGATAGACAACACACATGACATGATTGTTGAAATATTATCAGAGAAAATGATTCTCAGGTTGGTATACATCAATCCCACTGACAAAAAGGTTTATCAGTAATATTTTACTAGGACACAACGGTATTTCACTGAGGCTCGTGCCCCAGTAAAACAGTCTAGTGATGCCCCTAGGCTACACATAAGAATCAGCACAGTAAAAACAACTACAGAGCACAACAGTCGGGTTCCGGAAGTAAAAACTCTCCATAGTGGGCGGACACTAACGCACTCTATGATTGGTTAAATATGTGCACAGAATACAGGACCAATCATAATTCAGTATACAAATGAAGAGTTTGGTTCCAAAACACTATAAATCCATTTTGATTCATGTGTTTTCTTTACCAAGAAAGTGGCAAGATGAAAACCACTATTTTCTGTTTCAAACTTTCACATAGCATCTTTAGGTTATAATAACATTAAAAATTCAAATCTAGATTTTGATTTTCAAAGATTTATTATAAAACATTTTTTTGCCCCCAAAATGCAATAAATCCATGACACTTTTTTTCCTCTTCAAAATGAATTAAATCCATCGAATCAATATAAAAGTTATTTTTCATATTGAAACTGTTGAAAATACACAACATAGTAAGTTGATTCACATATGACAGCCTCTGAACTGGTCAATACTAATCTTATATACAGGCACTGGACTAAAAATACATTCAATCAGTCATCGCTCCCAAAATAAATTCAACGGGTAATCTTGTTAATGCTAGAAATTAATTACAACAATAAAAGAAAATTTCATCATGAACATACATGAACAACAATATCACATTAAACCACAGAAATTCCAAAATGACATTTCCCTTACATTCAACTTCCAAAAGTGCATTCATCTTTGCCATGTTACATTCATTTAGCTGACTAGTGCTATACGCTGTATTAACAAAAACATTAATGGCATAAATAAAAACACTTACACTGACAAGCTGAGATTATATCGCATTCTGCAGAGAAGAGAGACTGGCGTTTGTCGCAGTTTGGAAAGAAAGGGAGAAAACATGACAGAATAACTAGGTGGATATCGCATTTTGCGTAAAATTAAAAATTGACTTTTCAATACCGACCAGATACAATACTGATTTTGGCGGAAACTAAAATTTTTTTTAAATGCCGTTTATCGCGTTTTGGAACCAAACTCTTCAAATATCAACACATTATCCCTCATCCTCAAAACACAGTGTTGCTTTGCAAAAACTGTAAACAGACAAACTAATCATGGCATGTCAGAATAACTGAAGCACAGCTGAAGCTCAAAATTCAAGTCAGCTTTTTTTTGTCTTTTTAAGTAATTAAAATATTTTTCATCATCACACTCAATCATGGATTTCTCTGAAACAATGTCTATTCTCTGTTCTGATTAAGAGAAATGGTTTTGTGATGGGAAACACAGCAAGAGAGCAGAGAGAAAGAGAGAGAGCAGGAAAGACAGTGTGTATGTGTGTATGTGTGTGTGTGTGTGTGTACACATGAGTGATTTAGAAAATGACATTCAGCCTGTGGTAACATCCAGGCACATTCCAATGGCCTCACAGCACTCCTCAACTCACTCATCCTGCCTGATTCACCTTCACCACACTCTCAGTTAACAGCCCCAGAGGAAACACTGGATACTGGGCCACAGCCCCATGAATAACGAATTCAATGGCCCTTAAATACAACAGCGGGTGATTAACGAAGTGATTCATATTGATGTGTCGATGCCAG
Organism: Sinocyclocheilus rhinocerous; assembly: GCF_001515625.1. Classification (NCBI taxonomy): domain Eukaryota; kingdom Metazoa; phylum Chordata; class Actinopteri; order Cypriniformes; family Cyprinidae; genus Sinocyclocheilus; species Sinocyclocheilus rhinocerous. The sequence goes on along the minus strand of NW_015652333.1, from coordinate 455,777 downwards.
CTGATATATACAGGATACATGCAGTAGAGCATGATATCTGCTCTATATTTTCAAGCCGACTGACGTTACACACTCCGTTTGACCTGGGTTAGACCTACGGTGCAATGTGGCGGATTTTCAGATTTTCTGTAAAAGCCCTCTGTAAAAACACAAAGATGGGCCACAAAATAGAAATGTACTTTTATTAACCTTCATTTGAAAGCACCACAATAGTCCTTCTAAGTAAACTAAAGAGGACTCGCAGGAATACTCCACTTACGCGAACGAATGAATCACACTGTTTTGTTCGTCTCTGAGCAGCAAGGCCTCTGAATAACAAATCAGCCTTTTGCCTCCATTTAATTCTCGTATCTGTATTTCTGCGGATAAGAAAGCTGTACATGAAAAAAAAGGTCACAGTAAAACACAAATCAGAACTCACCTATTTCCTACTTACTTATTCATACCGCCGTTCATCAATCAACCCCTATCTGAACTCTTCTAAGCGTTGTGCTGAACACAAATTAGAGCAATTCGTAAGTCCCCTTCAGGTTCTGAACAGTAGCACAATAGGCCACTAACTGAAAATTACTAGAGTAGTTTTAGACGTATTATACTACCATTCATAAATTTGGGATTTTTTAAATATATTTTTTAAAAAACAGGCTGCATTTACATGATCAAAAATACAGTAAAAATAATTGCAATATTATTACAATTAAAACAAAAAAAAACCTTTTCTGTTTTAATAGATTTTAAAAATAGTATCTTTTAATTTATCGACATTCATCAAACAGGGATGATAAAGTTTTTGGGAAAAATAAATAGTGGAAAGATTTAAAAAATCCTGTTTTAGTCTACTGAAACATTTAGCCTACTGAAATCAGATGCATGGTGTTTCAAACTTATTTTGAATTCCAAATTGCCCTTACATCTCTAAAACTACCCCCTGTTGAGGAGCATTTCTTTTTAAATATTTGACTTAAATATGCAAACATCCATCATTGCCTCTGAAAACTGCAGACACCATTTAATTCTCACAAATGATTTCTTCCACTTTAAACCCTATCGCTACTCTGTCTGACCTTTTTAACTGTATGAAACAGTTCTCTTTTTTCATATTTTCAAAATATTTGTAATTAATATTTTTTAAATATAACATTGTACTAATTATTAAAATAGTTTACTATTTCTAATTGATTATTAGGTAATAAAAACAACAACATCATATAAATCATGGTTTTATCATATACTTCAGTCCCAATTTTTTTTTTTTTAAAGAAGGTCACAAAAATGTCAACCTTCATTTAAAATGTTATAATTAGTTTGGCCCTGAAGCTATCAATCACCCTTTTGCTGAAGGTTAAGGAAGTTCTTTCACTTAACATTTCTTTTACTGAAAAGAAAATATTTACTTCAGCTTTTGTAGGGCCCTGCATCCTATTCATGGAATGCGTCACATGCTGTACTTTATAATAAGAGGAAGCTCAGAATAGGAGAGGTTCCTCCACTGGTCTGTTATAGTGAAAGGTGGGTTTCTCTGCTGGTCAGTCTCTACACAGAAATAAATGGAACTCAGAGATCTCACTTCAAAGGGCACCTGAGGTTCCCGTCCCAGTTTGGGAGGCGTCCTTTTCATTACAAATAAACCTAATGAGGCATGAAATTAAGTTCCATTGTCAATGGAGTATTTGAACATTAAATCTGCAAGAGAACATCACTATGATGGCCTTTAGATGGACAAAGCGATCTTTTGCATGCGCATGTCCTTCCAGTAAAACAATTTTCTTTACTTTCGTGAATTTATTTTGCAGAGCGTAGCACTTAGCACCCTTGACTTGCGCATTCATAAAACCTGCCGTCATGTGATGGCAGCCCTGGGCTGCTTGGCACGCTCACAGCTCTACAAACACACACAGTGTGCTGCCAGTCCTTCCCAGCTGAGCTCCAGCTGCACACGTGCACCAGCCGAGGCTGTGATTTGTGGCGGACAAGAATGACGTAATTAGCTTGCTGCACACACATACACAAACACACAAACACACATTCTCGAAGGTGAATGCACTGCAATGCAGCTCACATCCCAAAGGAAGTTATACTGGAATTTAATAAAATTGTGATTCAAAGAAATTCAACAGGTGATGCATTCCTTAAAAATAACGAAATGTTCTTCCATCCTGGTCCACAAAAGATAATTAAATATAGTAAAGTATAAAAACTAAATACAAAAAAAAGGCTGAACTATAATGGTTAATTGGTTAATCATGGTTATTTTACTAAAAAATATATAATCATTTATACATTTCATCAGAATTATTGCACTTTCACATAAACACAAATAAAGAGAACGTCAAATCTCAAGGGTTTCTTGCAAATTAGTCACATCAAACAGTGCAAACGACCACATGAAAGAAAACAGACTGGCTGTACTACACTTTTATTTGAGCAGAATATCTCAATCGAGATTGCTAAACCATGCGTGTGTGCATGGTTGCCAGGTTGGGAAGATTAAGCAAACCACTGGGAAGAAAATATTTCAATAATATAGTAAAGTATAAAAACTAAATACAAAAAAAAGGCTGAACTATAATGGTTAATTGGTTAATCATGGTTATTTTACTAAAAAATATATAATCATTTATACATTTCATCAGAATTATTGCACTTTCACATAAACACAAATAAAGAGAACGTCAAATCTCAAGGGTTTCTTGCAAATTAGTCACATCAAACAGTGCAAACGACCACATGAAAGAAAACAGACTGGCTGTACTACACTTTTATTTGAGCAGAATATCTCAATAGAGATTGCTAAACCATGCGTGTGTGCATGGTTGCCAGGTTGGGAAGATTAAGCAAACCGCTGGGAAGAAAATATTTCAATTTATCAAAAAATCTCTGATTGGGGGATATAAATTCTTGAAATCTGGCAAACCCAACCATTAAAGCTTGTGGAGGTTTGTTACCAATGCAAATTAATGCCAAGGACAAATTAAAATGAAACCTTTTTGTTTGGGGGGCGGGGGGATAAATAACTAGCGGGCAAATATCCATCATCCATCCAAACTTTCAAGGAAACCTTCAACATTTATCTTGACAAACTTTGCTTTTCTAGCTAAAAAAAATTTTACTTCCTGAATTCTGCATCATGAATTCAAAATCAATTATAATAAATTTGAATTTAAAATATATTCTCAATTCAAATCTGAATGCCGCACAATACTGGTTTATATACAGCATGTTTAGGAAAGACAAGGTGAAAATAGCCATTTATATCATTATAATATCATTTATGAATTATAATGATATAATGATATATAAGAACTGCCAAATTTTGCTATAAGTTTGATTGCATCATATAATAATTGCTGTTAATAGTGTTCATCGTCTGTTTTATTACGTCTTAAATTGATTTTTCCGTACATTTCTGCCATATGTACATTAATTGACAGTCACCACTGATAAGCTACCACTAAATATTGTAGAAACTTAATTTGCTGTAAAGTTGCTTTGCAATGATTTGTATCGTGAAAAGCGCTGTACAAATAAACTTGACTTGACTTGACTTGACTTATGTCTTTCATTGACGAAAACTGAAATGTATTAAAATGGCATTTGGTTCACATTGGTTAGCTACAAAGTATCAACCTATTTCAATGTTAAGTTTATTTTTCAAGCTATTATAATGGAAATGGGTTCATAGACCAGTCCATGCCAACAGTCATACATACCAAACATTTTCTGCAAGAATTCACACACAAAGCCTTATTCCTATTTATACAGGTTACGAAGGTCTTACAGGTTTGGAACAACATGAGGGTGAGTAATTAATGACAGAATTTTCATTTTTGGGTGAACTAACGCTAATGCGAGGGTGTTGGGAATGTCGTGGAAACATTATTGTGGAGTTTTTCTTTTGCTATTTGAGCAAATGGGAATGCAAAAAATATATATTTGTGGTAATCTCCTATTCACTGCTATAGAAGTTTACCCAACTATGACGACTTCTGCTGCTGGAAAAGTCCATAACCAGGAATACATCTCCAAGAATATACATCTCCATACTTTGGCAAAGAAATTAAATATGCATGCATACCGAGACACTTTGCATTGCCACTCAAATGTGCAATAAGGTCTGGCTCGCTTTAATTTGCATCGCCAAACGCGTTCTGCATTTACACCTCATCAAGAGCAGTGTTAACGGCTTCTTTCTGCATTAAAAGAGAAATCTGGGATTTGTCATTCCTCCCAGACACTTCTTAATCCTCGTCTCTGCGTGCATTCATCTCCCTCAAGTTTGTAGCGGCCTGCCTTTTCAGCCACCAATAAATGCTGCATCCTCTCTAAGCCTTGAAAAGCTCTGAGGGAAAAGCCTCGATTGAGGCATTGCATTGTTTACTGACAACAATTTCCACCCATGAGCACAATTCTCAAAGAAAACTAAACCACTGCAGGAGGTAGAGCAGCGTTCACATGTAGTCCACCTCTATGATCACACAAATATTGGGTCTCATTCACTAATGTTTTTACAAGAAATAACTCTGCCAAATTGTGTGTATGCATAAATTGCCAAAAGTGTGTATGCATATACTGTAACTTATTCTAATATTGATGAATACAAATTATTCTAAATGAGGAAGTATGTGACCACAGTTAATAATCCGCATAATACCTGCCAAAACATCTCCATATATATATATATATATATATATATATAACTCATCCTTGTGCACAGCAAGATCTTCAAATAAAATCAAATGTGACATTTTTAAAACTTATGAAAATTTAACAAACAGCTTTTTTTCTGGTGAAAATATATTTTTAAATATATGCTTAATGTATGTTGTAAACATTTATCCAACATTCATATACCAAAATATATTTCAAAATGTATTTCAGGGGCAAGAAAATACATTTCCAATCTTACAGTCTTTATAGGCTAAATGTGGATGTCAATAGAACATTGTAGAGTATGTTCCTTGCTGATTTTTATTCAAATGTGTTATATGTTCACACACGTTATTTACCACAAATAAAGATTGTTGTTAACAGCGTTGTTAACGCTGTGTCTACAACAGACTCAACCATTGTCACACTGCAACCGCTAAAGGCTGTCTACACTGGATGTGACAAAGCGCCCATTGCAAATCATTTGTCTTTTGTGTCTCTCACACTGTGCTGCATCCAGTGTAGACAGAATTATTGTTTATAATAAGTTTTATTATCTTTAGTCGCGTTGCTCATGTCTGATGTAGACAAAGTGTAAATATAACATACTGTATGTGAATGTATTGTCTTGGACTGAAATATATGGAGGGCAAAATATAGTTTCAAGTATTTTTAATTTTATATTTAAATTAAAAATATATATTTTTAAGAATATACGAAAAAGACCAAAAATATATTGGTAAAAATATATAACAAATATATTTGAAAAAAAAAATTTTTTCTGTATATTTTTTAATATATTTAAAAATATAGTTGAAAATATATTTTTTTGCTGCATGGGACAGATCAAACTTCAAATGTACAGTGGGGAAAATATTTATTTGATCCCCTGCTGATTTTGTAAGTTTGCCCACTTACAAAGAAATGAAGGCTCTGTAATTTTTATGGGAGATTTATTTTAACAGATAGAGACAGAATATCAACCAAAAAATCCAGAAAAAATTACATCCTTCTTGAGCAGGGGGACCTTGCAGGCGCTGCAGGATTTCAGTCCATTGCACCGTAGTGTGTTACCAATGGTTTGCTTGGTGACTGTGGTCCCAACTGCCTTCAGATCATTAACAAGCTCCTCCCGTGTAGTTCTGGGCTCATCCCTCACCTTTCTCATGATCATCCTTACCCCATGAGGCAAGATATTGACACCTAACGAGCTGACATTAGGAGTAACTTCTTAAAGTGACAGGACTAATCTGTGTTCCACATGGGCACAAAACCAACCTGTGGGAGCCAGAATTCTTGCTGGTTGGTAGGGGATCAAATACTTATTTCACTCACTGAAATGCAAATCAATTTCTAACCTTTATATAATGTATTTTTTTCTTTTTTTTTTTGGTTGATATTCTGTCTCTATCTGTTAAAATAAATCTACCATAAAAAATACAGACCCTTCATTTCTTTGTAAGTGGGCAAACTTACAAAATCAGCAGGGGATCAAATAAATATTTTCCCCACTGTATTCCCACCCATGGACTGTCTGATTGACAGAGGGGCAGTGCCAAAATCAAAAGTGCATTATCGGTGTTGAAGTTTCTAACAAAAGTTAATTTGGCAAACATTTAACATTTTGGCTTAACAACATTTAATGTTTAAGGCCAACAGGAGGAATTTTTGCTGCTTTTAATTAGTTTTAAATTTTATTCTAAATCCTAGAAATATAATTTAATTTATAAGTTAATTTCTACTTGAAAACGTTGGCACAGGCAGGTTTTACACTTACAGTGAATGAGACCCATTGCCTCACATTTACTCTCACGCTGTATAATGAACATTTTCTGATATTTACATGAAAAGTTCGTCCTCACTCACATGAGTGAGTGGAAATGAAAAGATGTGTGGGACAGAACACTCAATGAATAAAAGCAGCCTGGACACTTTCTTGAACTCAGTTTGAGTTCACCCACGCAAACTGCAAATGAGTCACTTTTCACAAGCATACTCGCATTCACGGTCATAGCTGGGGTTTGTGGGGCCCCGGTGCAGGGCCCTGTTTGAAATTGTGTAAATGGCACAAATAAATAAATAGAACAAAGATAGAAATTAAACAATTTTTAGTTTTTTCAAGTTTGTAGGAATTTAGGTACAGAAACCGAATAATCAAATGTAAAATAGCATTGCATAGTCTTCACTGTAAAAATTAAATATAGATTAATTCTTGTTAAAACTACAAAGTAATTCAGTCAAGAGCAGTGAGTGATTTTCTCTCTTTTATTTCCATGGATTAACATTAAGGACGTCGACAGCAGCTAGTAAATTAGGAGCGGACACTTTAAGAAACAATGCATTCAATATGATAGACATCCGATTTCTTTCTCGACTGTTTATGTTCACTTAAGACATAACCAACAGTTTTTCGAGGATACTCACCAAGACAGTTATTTAGACATAATTTGTATATATTTGTCCGTTCAAGCGCAAGAAGAGGCAAAACTCAATTCGGTGTTCAAGGGCTGTGAGACGTGGCTCTCTGTGTGCGCAATGTGTGCACAGAACACAGCGTGTGTGTGCTGAATTGGGCTCTTTCGCGTCTTTTTGTGCTTGCATGTTTAAACTGGCGAGTTGTATTTGTTCGTTCAGGCGCAGGAGGACACTAAGGAAAGCTCGGTTCAGTTGTTTCCCGCTGTCTGAGACAAGGCTCTCTGTGTGCGCACCGAACACAGCAGTTGAGTTCTTTCGCGTCTTGTGCTTGAATGCTTTAAAATCTTTTGAATGTTTAAATTGGCAAGGCTTAAAAACATGTGCAAATTATAAGCTTTCGTGATGATGCGCAGCAGTGGCCCGTCAACTGTCCTGCGCATCTTTTATGCTGGCCTCGGGCAGTCGGTTGAAATCGCCGAGGGCCCCTATAATCGTCACCAACTTTCACCCCACTAGCGACAGCCCTGCTCGAATTTCTACCTCTCTTTGAATCCTGACCTCTATGACACAACATCTCAAATGACCCATATCAGACGGTAAATGTATAATCAAAACCTAGAGAGCAATTAAGTATATGCAAAGGGGTCAAAGTGATTTTCTGTGGATTGGGAGTGAAATTCATAATCAGAGCTTTGACCTGTTTAATCAGTGCCGTGATGAACTCATGCATTGTTTCAGTGCTTGAGGGAGAAACTCTGCTCAGTCCAACTATGTGGCAACTAGTCTAACAGCAGGCATCCTTTAAGCAGAGCAGATTGAAGAGGTGTGGGAAATATATTTAAGAGCTCTCCATTTCAGAGCAACAGAGTCAAATGAAATGGAAATGATCTTGCACATTAAAGAGTGGGAGATTTGAGAGATGCAGAACTGCTTCTTTCCTTATTTTCTGGATTGAGCCATTTGAGCTAAACATTTTGCCATCCTGTTTTATTGCAACCTATCCTGTGCCCAAAAATTCCTACTTCCCGGCGAAAAACAGCACGTGAGATGCATAGTATGTCCAAATTCCGTATAGTATCATACTACCCAATTTTTTTTTTACCGGTCACAAAGTAATTATTAAACTATATAGTATCTACTAGACAGTATGCAATTTTGGACTCAACTCTAGTCTTGCGGATCTCATGTAACTGACATCATCACTAGAAGCTGAACCTCTAAGATTCGGTCTCCCAGGACTGCTACTGGACATACTTACACTCTTAACACGGCAAATAAACAAGACAGCTTGTTTTGGCAAAACAGATTAATATAGGTAATTGAGAACAAGCTGCCATGTCATCAAGTCAATGTCTATTGCCATGGAAACAGAGTAATTGCCTGCTGTCCACCAAGTCTCTCTTTTTTGCATCTTCATTTTATTCTTTATTTTTACATCTGTTATGATACAATAATGTTTTGATGCTTTTATGCTTAAATCTACATTTAAACTATCATATGGTGCAATCCAGAACATGTTAATGTCACGTGGCTGTAAGACAGATGGACTCAATTGAAGAGGGAATAAAGCAAACAGTTTATTGAATGTTCACAGAGGACGAATAGAAATAATATAATCTTTATGGGTTGCAGCAGATGAAGAACAAGTACTGGGTACAAACTGGGCTGGAGAAAACACCATGGGATCTGTAGAGTGTGTCAGAACCAGAGTCCACTGAAGAGGGGAAAAAAAATCCAAAAATAGGTAAATCCAAAAGGCAAAAAAACACTAACCAGAAACAAGAACTGGAGCTAAACACCAAACTGCAACACACTAAAACCACAAAGAACAATCTGGTAAAGAACAAGACAAACAAAGGAGCATATATAGGGAGCTGATAATGAGGAACAGGTGAGTGCAATCAGCCTGTGAGCTGAGCAACAAGCGTCTCCATGGAAACGCCCACAAAGACACACAAAAACACACAGGAAAGAATGAAAAACTCACAGAAAGGCCAGTGGACAACCAAAACTGTGACAGTTAAAGTATTTTAGGTCAGGGGTTTTCAACAATTTTCAGGCCAAGCACCCATATGGGAGAGATGGAGCAGGGACCCCCTATAACTTGCTGTTTAAAACTGAGTGTTGTATGTTAAGCCTGCCTTAAAAAACATCCATATAGTACCATATTAATGCTTTCACTTACTTTGTTATAATGCTTATTGTACTCACTGATGCTTACTGTGTGATATACAGTATATTATTGGTGTACAGTGAAATGCTTTATATTTTAATGTATTAAGTAACATTTATCTTAAGTATGCAAAAATACGAGAAATAATAAGTAATATTGTGAATTATAATTATAATTTAAGTAAGAGTTTTTTATGTTATATATATTTTATATAAATCTAATTTATTCCTGTGATGACAAAGCTGCATTTTCAGCAGCCATTACTCCAGTCAGAGTGTCACATGATCCTTCAGAAATCATTCTAATATACTGATTTGACGCTCAAGAAACATTTTATATTATTATCAAGGTTTAAAAGGTTCTGCTTATTTTTTTCTGAAAACTGTGATGTTTTTCAGGATTCTCTGATGAATAGGCAGTTCTAAATTTCAGCTAATTTTTTTTTTGAAGTAGAAATCTTTTTTTTCTTTCTTTTTTTTATAGAAGTCAATGGCTACCAGCAACTGTTTGGTTACCAACATTCTTCAAAATATCTTCTTTTGCATTCAACAGAGTGAAGAAATTCATACAGGTCTGGAACAACATAAAGGTGAGTAAATGATGACACATTTTTAATGTTTTGGGTGAACTAACCCTTTAATAGAAATGCATATTTGGAGATGGTTCAGTATTTCTGCCATTGAGCCTTTGACAACCTGACTGACAGTGGGTCTTGTGAAAAGTTGTACCTGCTCTTGAGAGACCTGCTTCCTGCTGCCCTCACTGCTGAATTAAGAAATGCAGTTGATAGCCAAGACTACAGTAAGGTCGAAGAACTCAATACCTCAAAGTCTCTTATTCCACATTTTCACATTTTACTTCTTAAGTACATAATCTTTTTCAAATGCTCATACTTTTTCAGTCTGTCTTTATATCTATCTCCCTCTCACATACACCTCGCACCTTTGATACGGAGAGAGTTTAATGGAGTGAGTGTCCTGATATTTTTCACTTGATTTCAAGCAACAGATCAAACGAGGAGTGATGAGCCATGGACAACTGGGCAGAGGGAAACATCCTGATGCTCAATGGACTGATCATCAGTTACATCACCCAAACTACAGCCTCTTCTGTCTCCACAGACACACCTGAGATCAGCAGATAATTTAAAGGTGCCATAGAATGCATTGATACAATATTTTAAATTGTTCTCTGATATCTACATAGAAGGTATGTGGCTTAGGTAAGGGCAAAAAATCTCCAGAAACGGTTTTACATGTCAATTTACAACCCTAGGATTTGCACCTAGAATGAAATGGTCTGTTTTTACCTTATTTGGAAGGGTCATGAATAATAATGTTGAGCTTTACAGTGCGGCTCAATGTTGAGCTCTGCTCTGATTGGCTGTTTCACAGTGCTGCTCATTTCAGTAGCTCACACAGCAGGAATGAAACACAGGGAATATATATATATTTCAATACTGTCTCTCGCAGTTATATCGTTGGGTAATTATACTGTATATAAAATGCGGGCATCAGGGAGCCGCTATTAATATGCGGGGCATTGAAACTGCTTTCGTATGCACGATCGTTTTACTTTCACTTTCGAGATTTACGATCGCACGTGCTCTATGTAAACTACAGCGGCAGTACTTACCACACATTTTACAAGATCAGATGCTTGTCAGTGGTGCTCAGGATCTGTATACTGTCTCTCGCAGTTATATCGTTGGGTAATTATACTGTATATAAAATGTGGGCATGAGGAAGCCGCTATTAATATGCGGGGAAAACTGCTTTTGAATGCACGATTGCATTTTACTTTCACTTTGGAGATTTGCGATCGCACGTGCTCTGTGTAAACTACAGCGGCAGTACTTACCACACATTTTACAAGATCAGATGCTTGTCAGTGGTGCTCAGGATCTGTAAATCATTCGCCATCATCCTCAGTCATCTCTCCTTACTCTGTTTATGTGTTAAGTGAAATCTTATGTACTGTAATGTAACAGGCTACCGCTAGCAAGCAGCTAACCATATCCATTTAGTGGCTTGCGTTATTTTATTAGAACGTGTATTATTTGTTTTCCGTGCCTTTCTGAATACAGACACCAACCCATCCCTACACATCACATCTCCTGCACAGCCTGGAACATAACATTTATTTCCATGATCTGCCATTTTCGCTATTATCCTTGCTTGTTTCTTCACAATACCTGCAAAACTTCTGATGTAACGCCACAGTCGGTGTTATGTTCTGATCCTATTTTTCAGTGGTCTTTTGCATGCACGAGATTTACATAAGAAGGAGGAAACAATGGTGTTTGAGGCTCACGGTATGTCATTTCCATGTACAGAACGGTTATTATTCAACTATGCCAAGGTAAATACAGTTTTCCATTCTATGGCAACTTTAAAGAACATGAAATCATCTGAAGAGAACAGTTTTCTGTAAAAGAAAGACTAAATAAATACAAATAAATGTGTAGAAGCTAATTTAAGTTATTTTTATCAATATATTGGCATGAAGATGATCTGAAAGCTAACAGGCATGGGCTAAAAGCCAAAACTGTCATTTTGATTGAATGGAGTCCATGGAGTACCGGTAATTTCATAAATGTGCAGCAAAGTTACACTGTATTTCATTCAAATGTACTCAATACAGTAGATTACTGTTTAATAGTTTGGAGTCACTAATGATTTTTTAAAATTAATACTTTTATTCAGTAAGTATACATTGAATTGGTCATTTGTAACATTTATACCGTCCATAAATAGATTTCTATTTCAAACAAAGGCCACTGAACTTGGAAATCATGGAAAAAACTGAATAATGGAAAAAAAGCATAATTTTTCACAAAATTATTAACTGTTTTCTTTTTTTCTACCATTAATATTACGAAGAAATGTTTCTTGGGCACCAAACTAGAATTTTAGAACGATTTCTGAAGGATCATGTGACACTGAAAACTGGTGTAATCTCAGAAATAAATTACATTTTAAAATTGAAATAGAAGAAAGTTATTTTAATATTTCACAATATTACTGTATTTTTAAAATAAAACAAATGTGATCTTGATGAGCATAAAAGACTTCTTAAAAAATAAAATAAATAAATAAAATCATGCATTGTTGTAATAAAAATATCCATATTTAAAAACTTATAAACACGTTTCTGTCACTTCCTCTAACTGTCGTATGCGCGTTCACGAGAGAGTGCCTTTCCGGCGGATGACGTAGGACGTATGCTTAGCGTGAGCAGTGACGAACACGGAGGCGCAGAGGAGAGGACACAACAAAACAGCGGTCTCGATTTAGAAGTACAACAGCAAAGAAAAACCACCTGAATAAGTCCAATTTTTTGTTAGCTGTACTCTAATTTTTATAATTTATAAAATGGTGTTTTCGTGTGTATATCCAGGATGCTTTAGCAGAGCTAAACCCTTAAGATTACATTCGAAAAAATCAAGGGGAGATTCGGTTAAGAGCAGTGAGAGATTTCCGTGTTGTTGCTGTTTGATTAACATTAAAGGGTTAGTTCACCCCAAAATGAAATTAGCCCAAGTTTTACTTACCGTCAAGGCATCCTAGCAGTATATGACTTTCTTCCTTTAGACGAATCCAGTCTGAGTTATATTAAAAAACCGGCGGATGACGTAGGACGTATGCTTAGCGTGAGCAGTGACGAACACGGAGGCGCAGAGGAGAGGACACAACAAAACAGCGGTCTCGATTTAGAAGTACAACAGCAAAGAAAAACCACCTGAATAAGTCCAATTTTTTGTTAAAAAGCATAATCTGCCTCTCTGAAGCCCACATAGGATCCAGACTGGGATGGGTATCTTACCCTTATGGCGTGAACAATACAGGAGGGAAGAACCTTCCTGTTACCTCTTCTAAGTTTTTCTCCTTTCAACATCCATTCAAGCACAACTCGGTATGCCACCAACCTGAGCTGACTGTAAAACAAATGCATAGAGTGAATAATATAGTTAATCCGCGACACCTACATCAGTACAATAATTACACAAACACAGTACTTACTCCACAGACATTGTACCACCAGGTCCTTCAGGCCTTGGTCGACGCCTCCAGTTTATACGAGGTAAGGAGAATACCACTTCAGGTACACTTCATTTATTGAGTGCTGACATAAGTGATGCCTACATAATACAAAGATTGTTTAACCAAATGTTGTATTACATTTGAGTAACACATTTATGTGTACAAAATATTTATTTACAAAATACTAAAAATTTTACACAGAGCTAATTTTTAACGTCTACATCAGGGCAAAAGCATAATCTGCCTCTCTGAAGCCCACATAGGATCCAGACTGGGATGGGTATCTTACCCTTATGGCGTGAACAACACAGGAGGGAAGAACCTTCTTGTTACCTCTTCCAAGTTTTTCTCCTTTCAACATCCATTCAAGCACAACTCGGTATGCCACCAACCTGAGCTGACTGTAAAACAAATGCATAGAGTGAATAATATAGTTAATCCGCGACACCTACATCAGTACAATAATTACACAAACACAGTACTTACTCCACAGACATTGTACCACCAGGTCCTTCAGGCCTTGGTCGACACCTCCAGTTTATACGAGGTAAGGAGAATACCACTTCAGGTACACTTCGACTCAACAAAGGCAGAAAGCCTTCATGTTTTGTCATACAGGAGCGCTCAGTTCTCACCAGCAGCCTAAACAACTTCCAAAGGAGGCATTCCAATCGCCCATTCATTGCAGCAAACACTCTCAACCTCTGTTGGCATTCCTTCACATCTACTGCACGAGCACCACCACGTTTCCGGAGCTCTCTGTCTACCTAGTTCTGCAGTTTGTGCCGCTGCTGCTGCAGCCTCCTCCATCTCCCGGAGTTCCTGGTCGGTATACTCTGGTTCATACAAACATGGCTGGCCCCCAAAAAATCAATTTCCTCTTGGCTTATATCGAAATCATCCAACATTTTTCTTTAAAAATCCTTGATTTGTACTTCTAAATCGCGACCGCTGTTTTGTTGTGTCCTCTCCTCTGCGCCTCCGCCTTCGTCACTGCTCACGCTAAGCATACGTCCCACGTCATCCGCCGGAAAGGCACTCTCTCGTGAACGCTCGTACAACAGTTAGAGGAAGTGACAGAAACGTGTTTATACGTTTTTAAATATGGATATTTTTATTACAACAACGCATGGATTCGCTACAGAAGGCCTTCGTTCACCCCCCGGAGCCGTGTGAGGCACGTTTTACTATGGATGTATGCGTTTCATTTTATTTGTTTTGGACTGATGACCTGTAACACCCGCTGCGTGCCATTCTAAATCTTGAAAGATCAAAAACATTTTTTAATATAACTCAGACTGGATTCGTCTGAAGGAAGAAAGTCATATACTCCTAGGATGCCTTGACGGTGAGTAAAACATGGGCTAATTTTCATTTTGGGGTGAACTAACCCTTTAAGAAAGTGCTGTCACTTTAAGAGAACGCACTGATACAGTACGTTCAGCCGACTATGTCTGCTAGGATACTCAACAAGACGGGCATTTTGACATAATTTTTGTGTGAATTTGTCCATTCAAACACAATACTTAACAGAGAGCTTAATATTTGCGCGCGTTCTGAGACGCGGGTTCACGCGCTTCGGATGAGCGACCACACAGATCTTCTCACTGCGCGCGCAAGTTCACATCTTCTGGCTCTTTAATAT
>NW_015652333.1:415287-438486 GCF_001515625.1 Sinocyclocheilus rhinocerous | reverse complement strand
CCTAATATATATATATATATATATATATATATATATATAATATATTCTAGCTCCAAACTTTTGAACGGTAGTGTACATGCAGAGAAGAAAAACGCTGTTGCTCATAAGTCGCTCTTTCATAGCTAATAAGACATAACAGAATCCCCAGTTATGCTTTCACTATTAGCTTTGTCTCAGATATTTGGATACAATGGATACAATTGGAAACAATGGACACAATAAGATAATAGCTACAAAATCATTAACGCCTGTACTGTGTAGCATGTTCAGATAATTTGGCTTTAAAATTGAGAATTTTGTCCATACAGAAATTCCTGACTTTTGATTGAAGACTTTGGCAGCTTGGCAAATCGTAGACTCATTTTTGCAATCTCTTCAGAAACTCTAAAGTGTCTTGACATACACAAGATATTTTTCTTAGAAGAAACATCTGAAAAGCTCTCCATCCCAACTCCAGTACAGTCTAGAAAACAAATGAGATTTTAAAAAGATATAGAGACATGGATTAGCCTTTTATAAATTAATCTCATGACTTACATTTAAAGCTGCTGCTCTAAGATCTACTCATAGTGGAAATGAAATGGAGTTAAACTGTAAGCTGGCTAAGAAGATATACACTTTGTTACATTCTGTACATGTTCGGATTAAGCCATGTGGTTTGGTGCTGGTGTTTTTCGGTCACTTTAAACAGTGGTAGTGAGGGAGAACGCCATGCACCGCATGAGCATTACAGACAAGCCGGAATGTGGTAAATAATGCAAGAAGTGGCAAGAGGTCTCTCACAGCACGCAATGTTAAATATTCATCTAAGGTGGGCAACCCGTGCCAAGCCTTGCTTGTATTTGTAGCATTAAAAGTCTCGTTCCCTTGTCACCAGCTTTCAGCCAAACAAAACAGAGCATTTCAATGCAAACATGCACCCGGAGAGCATCTAAACAACATCCACTTGGGCCGCAGGAGAGCACGGTTTATGGTTCTTCTCTTCTTTTTGCTAAATCAACAGATGACCTGACAAAAATGTGGCGATAAGGAACAGATTATTAATTAAGTAAGATTTAACTTTGGCATCAGCATCTTGATCTTCATCTGATCACCGTCCACGAGCACATTTCTCAGAGAAACCCATCCTGAAGTCCAATCCCAGAGGATCTGAAGGGAAGGGCACTGAGCGCTTCTTTATTGACTTTGTCTGCTGAAGGGGGCTCCATTTCCACCTTCTCACTTACTTTCACCTTAGAGCGAAGCAAAGGCTGTTCACATCCTGGTGTTGAGCCCCAAACTGTTTTTTTTTTTTAATTATTATAAGCCAAGGTTCAACAGAGGTCATCTACTGTACCTCCTTCATAAAAGTACAGCTCCAGACAGCCATTCTGCCATCTCTATATCTGAATCTGTAACAATTTCACAACTTATTAAAAATGGTTTGTTTTAAACTCTAGCAATCAGCAGTAATTCTTTACCACCCACATACATAATAAGGGCAGACCATTGTATTCAATACAATATTAAACACAAGTCAATAAGCATTAAAGCACAACTGAGGGCATAAAAGCCTGTCAGCATGTAGAGATGGTTTAAATTGCAGGCACATAATGAGGACCAATTATCATCTATTCTGGACCACACAACACACCTAAAGAAAACAAAAGGGGGATATTGGCAGAGATATGCAATATCAGACTTCATATCCATCTACAGAAAATGATACAACCTTCCCCCATTAAAAATGTCAATAAACCATCTTTCCGAGGAACAGGATGATTAACTCAGTCAGAGCTTATTCTGAGGGTTTGGCAAGTATAAAATACATATCATTAACATGTAGACACCCTTAATCACCAGTTACGGACCATTTCTCAGAGATAGGAGAAAGGTGAGGAAGGCTTTTGCAGAGCATCAGTTCACTAATGCATCGACTCTGGTCCTGTTCTACATAAATATACATTACAGATGGCATCATTTTGAACTTGTTTGTTTGTTAAATGAGCCATGCTCACATTCATAATTGCATTTTCCAACATTAATTATGACTGTGTGGGTGTGGGTGTGCGAGAGGACATGCCAGTCGAGGGTGGACTGCAGGGCTGCGTCTGGTGAGATGCTTCCTGATGTCTCCTGAGCACCCAGCTCAGAGAAAACAGGTCATCAGCACTAGCACACGGCACACTATACACTCAAACAATGGCTGCAGGTGGGACCTGTCATGCTCAGCGCTCCAAGCAGATGCATTTGGGGGAAATACAGACCAGATTTATGATCCAGAAATTAGAAACCAGTTATTTTATCTACCCTGAGAGATGCTGTGCCTTACTTGCATCAGCCCGAGCATTTGGGCCCTCCAACGTAGTCGTCACTTCTCAGATTATTAAAAGCAAGAATGTATCTTGAGAGATGACACGGATTCTTTCTTTACCGCCCTACAAAGGAATAAAATCAAAAGGAGTCTACAAAGTACTTTAAAATGTCTCAACCGACAACTGTAGCATTTCATCAATATTTATCAATAGTGACAGGAGACATAACAGCCAACGGCTTGCACAGAAGCGCCATCAAGACCATTTATGCTAGGGATTTTTTAACAAAG
Source organism: Sinocyclocheilus rhinocerous (assembly GCF_001515625.1). Classification (NCBI taxonomy): domain Eukaryota; kingdom Metazoa; phylum Chordata; class Actinopteri; order Cypriniformes; family Cyprinidae; genus Sinocyclocheilus; species Sinocyclocheilus rhinocerous. The sequence continues at coordinate 435,902 of NW_015652333.1, read as the reverse complement.
ACAATTAGACTTACATTTCAAATAAATGCTGTTCTTTTAAACTTTCTATTGATCAAAGTATTTAGGGGGGGGGAAGCATTATGATTTACACAAAAATATTAAGCAGCACAACTGTTTTCATCATTAATAATAATAATAATGTTTCATGAGCATTAAATCTTATTAGAATTATTTTTCTGAAGGACCATGTGACACTGAAGACTGAAGTAATGGCTACTGAAAATGTAGCTTTTAGGAATACATTACATTTTAACATATCTTAAATATATTACATATTATAATATATTAAAATGAAAAAAAACTAAACAAAACTGTAATAATATTACCCAATATTACTGTTACTTGATCAAAGAAAAAAAGAAGCATTTGAACATAAGAGACTTCTTTCAGAAATATTTAATTTAGTGTGTGTGTGTGTGTGTGTGTTTTAGGGATGTGCAAGACAAGTCAACTTGTCAACTTAACAATACTGCTAATGCTAGTTGACACTGGATTTACATTATTTTTTCACATGCATGTTTTGCTTTATATTTTTACAAAGACCATGTTTAAAAGCTAACTCTAATTTGAGGAATTCTGTTTATAATAGACCATTGAGTTGAACTTACTGCTCCTGCACTGCCTATTGATTCAGTTGATTTTAATAAATATGTCTATATTGACAGACATTGATTAAAGGGGTCATATGATGCGATTTCAAGTTTTCCTTTCTCTTTGGAGTGTGACAAGCTGATTGTCCATAGATAAGATCCCTGAAGGGAGGGGGCTTTGTAGAAAACGAAGCGTTTGAGAGAGGCGGGGCATAGAGGACCTACAATAATGTACAGTATTTGAAAAATAATGTGTTTTTTGAACATTAAAGCATGTCAGCATATTCTGTTACACCAAATACACCAAATAATGATCTTTAAAAAAGCATCATATGACCCCTTTAAGTGAAGTGAACACTTAAGTTTAATGTACAATAATCAGAATGCGAGGCAAGCACATTGCATTTAAATTACCTATTTGCAGCAGCAATCAGTATGGAATTTGACTGTTTGATTAATGTATTAAGGAGGCTAAATGGATCGCATATACAGTCTGTACATGTATATGTACAGGTATATGTGGGATTTGTTAGCCTAGTCGACTAGTCGGTTACAAAATATCTGAGAGATTTTTTTGAAAATGTATGGTAATTGGTGACCACTGATAAGTTCAGGTATTCTTCAGGTAAATTTACATTTTTAAAGTATATACTTCATATATGTCATGATATATGTTAGGTTGAGACCTCACTCAAACTACTAAATTCTTACGATTCAGTTTAAAGCCCGTGCAGCCCTCTAACCACAGTAAAAAGGCTTCTGCAACCAGCCTATCTGCTGGATAACGTCTCCACACACTCCTCTGAAACTTTAAAATCTGGCCACCAACTGCAAACCTGTGAAAGACAGCTGTTCATTATTTCTACTACTGCTGGAATGAAATGACCCACTCACAAAGTCAATTATCCCATTTCTCTGTGGAACTCATGTTAATTGCACCCAAATTGAGCTTTGTTAAATGTTTGCATTGTTAGATGGCCCAATGTGTAATATAGTTTAATGAAAATTTGATTCTCACTAAAAGTTCATAGCTCAGACTCCAAAGAGAAAGGAAAAATTGAAATCGCATCATATGACCCCTTTAAGCAACTATACACAGATCTGATCTCTCTTACCTCTCATGTGAGAGCTGCTTCAAGACACCCTGGAGTAATCTTTGCTCTTAAGGAGGCTTTAACTTTGATACAGCCATGCTAGGCTGTTAAAGTCATTCCAGTCATATCCTTTTTATTTTGTGATACTAAAAGAGTGATAATAATCTTTTATCTTCTCAAGCTCGGTTTACTCAATACAGATTAATATTTTTGCTGTTTTGTTCCCATTACTGCAAACTAATTTTTATTAATTTTTTTGTTTTGACAAAAGTGTTATTGCAATATTGTGTTTTTCTGTGTATTTTATTCAGTCATTTAGGTAGTTATAATCGACTCAGTTTTGATTTACTGTTGCTTGGAATGTAATTCATGACAAGTGCGATGTGATAAAAAACATCTGATTATTAATGCTCGCCTGACTGGTGTGTTGACATCTTTCAGAAAACGCACTTCACACGTTCCTTATTGCCGATACTTGCCACTTTGCTTTTAAATTAGAGTCTACACGTTGCCTTCTCTCAATGAGATGTGGCAGACAGTGTGGGTGGGAGCATGGGTGACATGGATGGAGTTAAATAGCAATGGCCTGGCTCAGCTGTACCATTTGTTTGCATTACTATACATAAAATCACACTCATTCGCATAAATCTCCATGTTTAACTTAATATGGTAATTCAGGTTGAGATCACTGGAGAGCTGTTGCTTGAAAAGGAGCCTCTTTATAGCAGTAATAAGGACTCTGTTTTACGGCTTCATAATACGGTTATTATCTATCTTTGTTCACTTTCATCTTGGACCATAATCGATTAAAGGACAATAAAGTCAAACACTGTTAATGTTTCTGTATTAAATCAATATCAAAATCCATAATATGTTAGCTGAGTAACTGCAAGGAAGTGAAATGTCTACACTAGGGCTGCATGATATTAGAAAAAAACTGACAAAATAAGAAATATTTTACTGTAAAATTCCACTAAACATCGACTAAATATTTACTAAATACGTACTAAATATTTAATGTCAAATTTACTAATATTTATGGTGCCGGTTTCAGAATGAAGCATGGCTGAAACACTGCCGTGAACTGCACATGTGTATATGTTGCGCTTCACTCTGAAACCAATAGTGCATATATTTATTTAATTATACCACCACAGCCATATTGCGATAAAGAATAAAAAAAAAAAATAGCAAGTAATATATTGATATAACTGACATTTTGATTGCTAGTAAATTTCACAAATCATTTCAAAGGAACAGCAAGTAATACTTTGAATTAAACATCACATTTTAAAGTAGAAAGACTGAAATATAATTTTCTTGTAAAACGTAGGGGTGTGCGATATATATCGTCTACGATAATATCGTAATTGTTGTTTGAACGATATGTGATTTAACATTATCGAGTATACTGCAAAAACCAAACACCCCAGAGAGTGCACACATACACTGTGATGTAAGTTAGACCACTGCGCGAGCACATTAAGAATTCACGCTTTCACTGCGTGATTTAGTATATATACATTTAGAATTCCCTCAAAATTCAAGATAAGGCGACAAACAGGGCCGGACTGGGACGCAATTTCAGGACGGGAAATCTCACACTCATCCAGGCCACACAGAAAAAAGGGGTCAAAATTTTACCTTTTGGGGTACAACAACTTGACACCGTAGAAGTACACCGTACATATAAGAGAAGTACCTTACCTTAAGAGTAGTAATTCGTACGAAACCAGACAACCCTATTATTTGTATGGCCATCACATAAAAAAATGTCTAAATCCTTAGTCATTTTTCCCCAATATCTCTGTCCCCCCCCTTTTTATTTATTACCTGTCACTTCTTCACCAGCAGGTCTACTGTTATGAACAGAACTGTGTCCACCTTGTTATGTTATTTATCTTAAAATGACTTAAATACCCTAGATTAAACATTAAAAATCTTACTGTTCAAAAACTTTGGACTGGTAGTGTATTAAAACACAATTTCTAAAGTGCCTAAATGTCTAAATTAGTACAACATATTTGTTGAAAATTTGGTTATTTATCTTAAAATGACTTAAATACCCTAGATTTAATAAACCTGTATTTCATACAAATATACACTACCAGTCCAAAGTTTTTGAACAGTAAGATTTTTTAATGTTTTTTTAAAGACGTCTCTTTTGCTCACCAAGTCTGCATTTATTTGATACAAAGCACAGCAAGAGCAGTAATATTGTGAAATATTTTTACTATTTAAAATAACTGCTTTCGATTGGATTATATATTTAAAATGTAATTTATTCCTGTGATCAAAAAGTTGAATTTTCAGCATCATTACCTTCAGTCATCATTCTAATATGCTCAGTTGCTGTTCAAGAAACATATTTGTTGTTATTATTATTATTATCATCAATATTTAAAACATTCATCAGGATTCTTTGATGAATAGAAAGATCCAAAGTTCAGCATTTATCTGAAATAAAAAGCTTTTGTAACATTACCCACGGACTATACAAAAAGCTTGGAGTCAGCATAATTTTTTTAGGGGGAAGTGGGGATTATAGAAATTATTACTTTTATTTAGCAAGGATGCTTAAATCTTACTGATCAAAACCTTTTGACTGGTAGTGTATTAAAACACATTTTCTAAAGTGCCTAAATGTCAAAATTAGAACAATATATTTGTTGAACAATTCTAATAATTAACACACTATTGAATTACGTGACTCATATTATTTTTGTGTTGTTGTTTGCTCTAGCTCTCTCCCTCCCTGTACAATAAATCCATGTGAATGGATATTAGCAGTTTAATACTCATCTACGTTAATAAAGACAAAACTCTCTAGAGAATTTACAGATGAAACTGCCTTGCACTTGAAGCCCTGAACAGGTCAGTGATGTTGCTACATTTCACTGCTTCTTCTGGCCGCTTTCTCTCTTTCATCGAGTCCCGTGCATCGGTTCTGTTCAGAACCGTTTGATGGAAGCGCGGAACAAACGTGAGCTGATTCGTATAGTGCAGCACTGCCAGTCAAGACTAACCGATTTATGATTTATTATCGATTTATTAGCGAATGTAAAAATCGGAAATGATCACTTTGGTACATTGAGAAGGCATAAATATAAAATATTATCGCCTGACTGGTGTGTTGACATCTTTCAGAAAACGCACTTCACACGTTCCTTATTGCCGATACTTGCCACTTTGCTTTTAAATTAGAGTCTACACGTTGCCTTCTCTCAATGAGATGTGGCAGACAGTGTGGGTGGGAGCATGGGTGACATGGATGGAGTTAAATAGCAATGGCCTGGCTCAGCTGTACCATTTGTTTGCATTACTATACATAAAATCACACTCATTCGCATAAATCTCCATGTTTAACTTAATATGGTAATTCAGGTTGAGATCACTGGAGAGCTGTTGCTTGAAAAGGAGCCTCTTTATAGCAGTAATAAGGACTCTGTTTTACGGCTTCATAATACGGTTATTATCTATCTTTGTTCACTTTCATCTTGGACCATAATCGATTAAAGGACAATAAAGTCAAACACTGTTAATGTTTCTGTATTAAATCAATATCAAAATCCATAATATGTTAGCTGAGTAACTGCAAGGAAGTGAAATGTCTACACTAGGGCTGCATGATATTAGAAAAAAACTGACAAAATAAGAAATATTTTACTGTAAAATTCCACTAAACATCGACTAAATATTTACTAAATACGTACTAAATATTTAATGTCAAATTTACTAATATTTATGGTGCCGGTTTCAGAATGAAGCATGGCTGAAACACTGCCGTGAACTGCACATGTGTATATGTTGCGCTTCACTCTGAAACCAATAGTGCATATATTTATTTAATTATACCACCACAGCCATATTGCGATAAAGAATAAAAAAAAAAAATAGCAAGTAATATATTGATATAACTGACATTTTGATTGCTAGTAAATTTCACAAATCATTTCAAAGGAACAGCAAGTAATACTTTGAATTAAACATCACATTTTAAAGTAGAAAGACTGAAATATAATTTTCTTGTAAAACGTAGGGGTGTGCGATATATATCGTCTACGATAATATCGTAATTGTTGTTTGAACGATATGTGATTTAACATTATCGAGTATACTGCAAAAACCAAACACCCCAGAGAGTGCACACATACACTGTGATGTAAGTTAGACCACTGCGCGAGCACATTAAGAATTCACGCTTTCACTGCGTGATTTAGTATATATACATTTAGAATTCCCTCAAAATTCAAGATAAGGCGACAAACAGGGCCGGACTGGGACGCAATTTCAGGACGGGAAATCTCACACTCACACAGAAAACACAGAAAAAAGGGGTCAAAATTTTACCTTTTGGGGTACAACAACTTGACACCGTAGAAACATATAAGACATATAAGAGAAGTACCTTACCTTAAGAGTAGTAATTCGTACCCTTAAGGTACTAATTTGTAGGCCTACCTATTTGGGGTAAAAAAGGAACAAATATGTCCTTTTAAGGGTCCTGTTCCAAGTGACAAGCTGTTGTACCCCAAAAGGTGCAATTTTGGCCCCTTATTTCCTGTATATAGCCTATACATCCACAACAATTTCTGAAACCAGACAACCCTATTATTTGTATGGCCATCACATAAAAAAATGTCTAAATCCTTAGTCATTTTTCCCCAATATCTCTGTCCCCCCCCTTTTTATTTATTACCTGTCACGTCCAAAGTTTTTGAACAGTAAGATTTTTTAATGTTTTTTTAAAGACGTCTCTTTTGCTCACCAAGTCTGCATTTATTTGATACAAAGCACAGCAAGAGCAGTAATATTGTGAAATATTTTTACTATTTAAAATAACTGCTTTCGATTGGATTATATATTTAAAATGTAATTTATTCCTGTGATCAAAAAGTTGAATTTTCAGCATCATTACCTTCAGTCATCATTCTAATATGCTCAGTTGCTGTTCAAGAAACATATTTGTTGTTATTATTATTATTATCATCAATATTTAAAACATTCATCAGGATTCTTTGATGAATAGAAAGATCCAAAGTTCAGCATTTATCTGAAATAAAAAGCTTTTGTAACATTACCCACGGACTATACAAAAAGCTTGGAGTCAGCATAATTTTTTTAGGGGGAAGTGGGGATTATAGAAATTATTACTTTTATTTAGCAAGGATGCTTTAAATTGATCAAAAGTGATGATAAAGACATTTATAATGTTACAAAAGATTTATATTTCAGATAAATGCTGTTCTTCTGAACTTTCTATTCATCAAAGAAACCTGGAAAAAATCTAATCTGTTTTGTTGCTGTCTGCTCTAGCTCCCTCCCTCCCTGTACAATAAATCCATGTGAATATCTGTCTCTGCTAAATTTTTTAATGTAACTTTACAATCGATATTGATGTCCTTTAGCACAGCATTCTGAATGATGATAATAATGGTGTGCTACTGATAGCCTAACAGATACTAGCAGTTTAATACTCAACTACGTTAATAAAGACAAAACTATCTAGCGTATTTACAGATGAAACTGACCTGCACTTGAAGCCCTGAACAGGTCAGTGATGTTGCTACATTTCACTGCTTCTTCTGGCCGCTTTCTCTCTTTCATCGAGTCCCGTGCATCGGTTCTGTTCAGAACCGTTTGATGGAAGCGCGGAACAAACGTGAGCTGATTCGTATAGTGCAGCACTGCCAGTCAAGACTAACCGATTTATGATTTATTATCGATTTATTAGCGAATGTAAAAATCGGAAATGATCACTTTGGTACATTGAGAAGGCATAAATATAAAATATTAATAATAATAATAATAATAATAATAACTAAAAAAAACTTTAAAAAACGGGGCAGCGGGCCAAATCAGCCGCCAGGCCACCGGGAATTATGGGCGACAATTATGCCCTTGTAGGACATTTTATATTTAATATATATTTATATTTTGTCTTTTATATTTATATAATCTGATATAGTTAATATCACACGAAGAGTGACATTTTTCTCCAAATATCAGCATGATTGCAAATGTGATAATGATTTGATAAACAGTTCAATAAACAAGTTAATATTAAGTGACTTACATTTTAGTTTTCAAGTTCCTGTTATTGCTCTATTTCGTCAACGAAAAAAGTTCCAAACATACCAGGATGTTTTGCATCCTGTTTCTGAATCAATCAGCCACTTGAATGAATCGGTTGAATGAATGACTCAACGGCTCACTCATGTAGTGATTTGCCACCACCACCTACTTGTGATTTTAGGTTTAGATTTAAAGTATATTTTCCCTTCTCAAATATCATTTTTGTCATTATTGCACACCCCTAGTAAAACATACTCCAATAATACAATCATTTAAAATATTTTTTATGTTACCTGCAGGCATTCCTGACCACACAAATATATGGTCATCATGGAGGGGAGAAGCATGGGGCATTAAGTACAGGCATGGTTTACAACCCCAGCGCCAAGTAAACCCCTACTGTGTGAATATAAGTGCTTCATACTTTATTAAGACCTATATGCATACATATACACAGCATGTAATCAACAACAAGTGGCATGCACTCAGTGGTGTGGTGCACGCTCATTTGCAGTGCGATCGTGTAGGTCGCAATCAGCAAGACTCCACATGCAGAAACACAGATATAGAATCACTTTCAAAATTATAAGGGGATTAATTTATTACCTGCAATTAAAAATAATTAGCTTGTAAGACATATGATGGAAATATGACATGCAAGAGAGTGGTTTCTGTGTAGATATGCATTGTGTAGATATACAGTCAGTCAGTGGTCTTAAACTGTTAAAAGTCAGGAGATAAGAATTCCATAATAAGCCTGACAGCAAAAGGATCCAAATACTCAGAATTTAATCAGTAAAACACTGTATTGCATTTTCCTGGTGTCATAAATGCATCCAAATTTCTATGAAGATGTAAAACTGAAAAATCTAGTCTGTTTAGTCTAATTATTTCTGGCCTTTTACCTTCCATTTTAAAGGACACTACAGAAATATCAACCTGATCTCACAGGAAAATTTAACTATTTTGCTAGTTGCCGATTTCGTATAAATTTGTACAATGTGAATTACATGAAAACGTATTACTTTTAGAAAAAAGAAAAGAAAAAACTAACCATGAAGCTCCGTCCCTAACCTTCACTGGGGTGTAAACAGATCATAGAAAAAAGTATGAATGAGAACATATGAATTCATATGAACTGGCCACCAATTCAGCAAAACATAAAGTAGCCAAGAATTACCATGAGATTGCTTTGGAAAGACAGGAAAATTTTCAAATCAGATCAGGACATGCGCCCTATACATTGCTTCACAGATCCAACTGCGTTGTCATTGAAAAGCATTATTGAAAAAAACACAACTGCTGATTATCAATTCTTAATTGTTTTCTTAAAGGTCCCCTGAAATGCTTAGAAACACGCAGCGTTACTCTATGTGTTGACGTCATTTTAACTGAAACAGGAAGACAGGGCGGGACATATCAAGCAGCCCCGCCCCTTTTTAAAATAGCCAATAGCATTCGTTTATTCGTTTTTTTGTCACCAAAGTGCATCCCTGTCCTGCTCAAATACAACAGATAAGAGATATTATGATTCTCCAAAAACAAAAACTTTATTCATAAAAAACTTATTTCAGTCAACACACTCTATTACTACAATTGGCATGATTGAGAGCAAACGTGAGCGGTCACGGGCCTACGGCAGGGTGTGGCCAAGTAAAAAAGAAAAAATCGCCAAAAAATCGCTAGTTTTATTTAAATATAGCTAAAATAACTCCTTGTCGCTAAAAATACAAAAAAGTTGCAGCTACAATGAGAAAGTAGCTAAATTTGGCGACAAAATCCCCAAATTGGCAACACTGCAAGTGACCGATTTCATGGAGTACGATGTGACGTCAAAAAAAATATATTTTAAATGCGAATTTTGTCACTGTTTTGGAGCACACTGCCTTATAGATAACCTTAAGACTAACATATTGATACTAACACCCAAAAAACTTTAATTTTGATTTCATGGGGACTTTAAGATGCATCCAAAATTCCCAATGTGCCTACTTATGCACTATTCTATGCCATTTTTAGCTTAAATAGTGCGAGCAGTGTGATCACACTGAAAATGTGATTTCACACTGAAAATGCATTTTAAATACATGGATGATGCACTTAAGTAACCCCACCCCACCCACAAAAAAGGGCTGAGTATATGGCTTAGTAAAAAGAAAAGGCTGAGTAAAAGCAAATGAAAGCACATTACCTACACATAGTCTTTAATGCAGGCCAAGTATCAGAGTTGACAACTGCTGTTCAAAGATGAAAATATTTTGCATGTAGTCTATTTTAAGCGACAGTAAACCAGTTAGTGTGATCACTGATATGTGGTATGATAGTGTGGCTTTTATTTTAGAACACCAGCTTCATTTACTTGAACTTGTTCATTTTGTACATCCAAGCCCTTTACAAGTAATAATTATTCAAATAGTCCGACTTTGTCTAAACAAGCTTTTCCACTATTGGAGCCAAATTATTCTGAACACTGAGAGTAGTGGTACCAGTAGTATTTCCAGTAGAACATGGTTTGGTATAGTAATATTATAAAAATAAAGCTTTTAAGACTAAAAATGTTTTTTTTCCACTATAAAAACCTTTTGTGCGATGGAAAGTTTCCATGGATGTTAAAGAATCTTTATTTTTAAGAGCTATAACTACATGCACAGATTTCTCTGCATGGTCAGGTAACAGTACTTTACTGATGTGGATACTCACAATATACGATCACACATACAGTATTCGATTTCTCAGCACCACGATGAAGAGAAAAACAGAGCTACAGAGCAGATCAGTACAGGATGGCATGATTCAGCAACAATGCAACAAAAACTTGCTATTATGTCGACCTGAAATCTATTTATGCATGCAAGTATATTCCTTTGAATTAAAGGTCATATATAAGCACTGGTAAAAAAAAAAAAAAAAACTTTTATGCAACACACAAAAGGCTCATTCCCACTGTTAGGATTTTCTCTTTACATTAATATGGGAATGGGAATACATCAATATATGACAGATACACCTGGACCTTCACCTTGCACAATCAAACTCCAGTTCTAGCACTCAGCCTGACATATGTCCTTTGATGAATATCAAGAACTTAACTAGCAAAGCATGCTATTTTTAAATTGCTTTGCTTTGTGAGATGTCCCCAGACTGGTGAACCTTTTGCACAGTGCCACGTGCAGAGCATGTCTCAACAATCCTCCCCCTCTGAGAGCACACAACTGCACAACTGTGTCAGCTTCATTCCTGTCACCATACACCATGTGACACCACCAGGATGACACCAAAAAAAAAAAAAAAAATGAAAGAAATAAAAGGAAAAAATAGAAAAATGTAAGGAAACGATCCTCCAAATCAGCCACTTCACAGGAAGCAAAACAATACTGATGTTTTTTACGAAAATACCCAGGTGAAGTGCTCAAGCGTTCAGAGCACTTTGCAGGATTTGGGCTGCATTGGTGAGGTTGTGGCCTATAGTTTTGTGAAGTGGGCTATTAAGTCATTCCATTCATTTTTCCCACTACTGGCTTTTATTCAATTAGCAACTCTCGCCTAACAACATTCTTCAAACTCAGAGCTGACTGGGCACAGATATGGGAGCCCAAAACCAAAGCAGATGTACAACAGCATTTGAAAATGCCACATCTATAAGTAACGACAGCATCATGTGATTTCATAATGGGGTCTTTAAGGCTGATTACGATGTACCTCGTCTATGCAATCACTGTTATCAGACACAGCTTTGATGGCCTGCTTCCAATATATCAATTCCACATCCTTTACTGTTTGGACAGCATGCAAACACAATCCTCAGGGTCAAAGACTTAGAGTAAATGGAATATCACTCTATTGAACATGCTGATCAGAACTCATTCAGGCTTCTGAAGACCCTGATGGGCTGACGCTGTGAAACCGAATAGGTTTCCACAATCCCGTTCATTAGCTCTGTCACGGATGTAAGCTTTGAGTACAACCATGGGCAAATGAATGTATTGGCCTGCAAAGAGAATACAACTCCATGGGTGAGCCAATAACCTCATGCACTGTAAGATGCCACCAGGGAAATATTTGCAACTACTTTTCATACAAGACGATCAATCGCCCACTAATAGTCTTTAGTTCTCTATGAGGTTTATTCTCGATTACATTAATAATGGATTTAAACGGAACGAGTCAATGAACATCTACTATTCTCACTAACTCTTTAGTCATTCGAGCTTCATTCAATCCAGAAATATTTTTAATTGTGTAACAAGTCAGGTCATCTACAAATACAACACCACAAGTGCCTACTACCAGCATCTGCTACAAGACAGATAAGAAGCAATTTTATACCAGATACTCCATGATTATGAGCTTTACAGTAAAAACAGGAAGATAAATTAGCTCTCCAGCCCACACAATGTGTGTGTAGGCCTTAACGTGTCAACCATTCCAAACTCAAGAACACGCTTAGAATGTGTCATTCAAGCACGCTGCTCTAAACAAAATAGGTGCTGCATTTTAAAGAGGACAAGCAATAAATACCCGACCTCGACTCTTCAAATCACAAGTGCCATTGAAAATAAAGCGCTGCTCAAGCTCACCTCCAGATTTGTCCCAGCTGTAAGATGTGAATGACGGACTGCAACAGCCAGATACAGAGGGAACAGGACGCTGAGCGTGTCTTACTAGTCCGGGCTGCAGTAGCGCTGTTGCTGCTGTTGCTTGTGGTGTTGCTCTTGCTCGCTGTGGACGCCTGTCTTTGAGGCGTAGACGGGTGGGCTCCTACGTCTCCGTGCGAAGCGGAGCAGCTGAGCAGCTTCCCGTCCATGTGGGAGCAGTTCGCCGCGCTGCCGCCGGAGCTCTCCTCGGTGCTGAAATCATGGACGAACCAACGGAAACTGAAGACCTGCACGGAGAACGAGCCGAGCACCACAAAAAAGAGCGTAAGCCCGAACCACCAGTAGTCGCGGCGGAGGTAATAGTCGACCGAAAGCCAAACATCAGTGCCCACATCCGCGAAATACACCGTCACTGCGGCGAGGATCCACAGAAAGTCCCAGAGCGTGTATTTCTGCTGCTCACTGCCGAGGCGGAGACATGTCGAATTTGAGCCACAGCACCGCGGCTCCCCGTTGACGAAGTCCGCCTCTCCGGTTCCAGAATCCGGCTGCGATCCCGGAGCGAGCCCTTGAACCGAACCCGAGTGATCCGAATTCTGCAAAGGCGTAAATGCTACATCGCTCTTCTTCATCTTTAGCACCCCGTCGGATTTCGCGGCCATTGTAGCAGCTTTGTCTTCTCACCGTTTTCGCGTATTTTCTCCTCGGCTTCTCTATTCCAGGCGAAGAGACACTGGGCTGGGCGACCTTCTCTTCCGCCAGCTACAGCGCCGCCTGCTCATAACAAAGCAACACTTCCTTTCGGTAGCGGGTACGAACCGTATGCTCTCCCATGGCTCCTACTTAAAACTATGACATCATTGCTTTGCAACTCTTCTTCAGGCGCACATCATGGTGTTCAATATCCAGCTATTGCAGCACAGCCTTCTGCTAACTTCACATTCGTGCATAAAAATAATGTCTACTGCATTAAAGAGCTGACCGCTCGGTTGCTATGGCATTTGTAAACGTGCAGTTTTGAATTCCACCCTGAACTGAACACTGTCCACTGGACGCGAGCGGCGCGTCAAAAGTAAACCCTATATAGGAAGCGTCTGTTGTGTCTGTTATGGTCACTTTATTCTGCCCAGACTGAAAATAATAATAATAATAATAATAATTTACAAATATCATGTCTGTGTCAGTTTTATTAGTTACATTTTAATTGACAGTTGGATCAACTAATCACATATACATACATATATATATATATATATATATAACTGCCTATATATGCAGTTAATGCTAACAATATTAATAATTAATTATATAATAAGTACATTTTGTATAGGCCTACCAATTGATTTCCGTTACAGTTATCCGTATAGTTATCCATCCATTTTACTGTTACTGATGTCATCGAGCTCACAGCTGATTGGTCTGTGTTAGTGAACGTTCTAAGACGACGTGCAGCTTCTCCACTGAAGACAGACTGAAGCCGTTGCGGCGCGGCGCGTGATCGGTCGTGTCTGGTATGTATCCTGCGTTTGTAACATACAACGCCTGCAAAAAGACATGAATATTGCCTAGGTTGTTTTGACGCATTTAAATCTAAACAACAACAATGGGCAATTTTACATCAACTGAAGAGAATAAAACACTTCCATGTTTGATATTTTCAACAGGAGTTGCCCACCCGAATATAAACTAAATTAAGCTTTAATAAAAAACGTTATCTTCCAAACGCTAATGGTTCAGCACCACGGAAAGCTCCTACTCTCAGTTCATTATTGTAGCTCATTGTGCACTACTGTATGCAGAAGGTCTGCCATAAACAACAAATCGCGTCGAAGCTCCATATATCACTAAGGACGCTCCAGTGCCATCGGACGTATTGTGCTGGGTGGGCTAACTGGCGTCATTATTGGATTTATTGGCACCCTTGAGTGCGGCGCTGTCTTGTCGACACGCCCTCTGCTCGCCGGTTACACATAAAGCGAGTCCACTCGCCTTGAAAAACAGCCACTATGAGACACACCACACACACACACACACGCACGCACGCACACATACTGAATGGTGTTAAGATATTGTATTGATTCAAGTCTAACGGGGAGAAAATAAGCACATTACACCAGCAGCTGCTGCCAGGTAAGGATCATATGCATTAATGAGGCACATCACATCGCCCACAAAAATACGTTATAAAAGATAAATCAGCAAGGCTCTGACGTACGCAGCTCTAACACTTTGATAGCCATGAGCTCATTACTTCACTTAAACTTCACATGCTGCTTGGGATTGGGCATTGAAACAGATGGCGTCAAACCGTCAACATAAGTGGGCTGTCGCGAATTGACTTCAATAATAGACTTGCTTGAGAGATGCAACAGAGATGAATACTCTATAATTAATTACAGCACGGACGGTGCAGCTTTTAAGATACCATGATGTGCTCTTTGTGTGTGTGTGTGTGTGTAGCTAGTAGTAGGTATATATATATATATAGAGAGAGAGAGAGAGAGAGAGAGAGAGAGAGAGAGAGAGAGAGAGAGAGTAATATGTGTGTGTGTGTGTGTAGGCTTTTAGCGCACGACCGGCATAGAGTTGCTATGGCTACTCGCCAGGCAAACGCGACTTCGCGAGCATTTTTCTAAGGCACTTTGACTAAAGGCTGAAATACTACACGACTTTTGTCCAGATTTTTGTCCCCGATTTGCGGTCTGATCAAGTCAATCCTAGTTGCAGAATTCAGAGACAGATTCCACAGAAAATCGCGTAATGTATGATGGGCAAAGACACCGACTATTAAGACTATTTTTAACTTCAGACTTGGACTTCATCCAGTCAGAGTATATCAGAGTTTGATATCTTGAGCCGATTATAAAACACATTTTGTTTTTATTTAGCAATGTGAAAGTCTGGTAGTGTGTGATTCTCAGTTGTTTAGTGTATGATGCCCATTTTTTCTGTAACCATTTACAAAGTCAGCAAGTGTATGATGTCTAGTGTTTTAAAATCTGTTCAGATTTTAAAAGTTGTGTAGCATATTCCATAACTTTCAAGATAGTCTGAAAGCAGAAGGTCTGGACTCCATATAGCTTTCCTTGGCCAAGGACCTCCCTGGAGGACATCTGACTAACATGTAAAGCAGCCAATCACAGTTTGTTTTGTTCAGTGTCATGTTTAGGGCCATGAAAATGTAAAGTCGATGTCCCTATAACAGACCGGCGTGCAACCAATAAATCATTCCAGAACGTCGTCTTCAGTCGTCAAGAGTCTATGAACTTAATATTCTTTTATTTTTGATTATTTGATTCTGATCATTTTCATAGTTGTAAACAGGGTGGCTTTCTTCTTCCATGAGGGGGTTTGGCGTCACAACAGCGTTGTTTCCAGGCGTGCCTTTCCTGTACAATTCAACCAATCAGATGATGACTTCAAAACTCCCAAAGTGTTTACCATTATGTGTGTGTGTGTGTATATATATATATATATATATATATACTGTATATATGGTATATACACACAGTCACACTTCTCTAAAAATAGTACATACTTTACAATACAGACACAATACAGGTGGGTGAGTCTGAGTCAAACCTTAATTAGGAGGCTAGACAAAGTGAGAGGGAAAGAGAGCTATGAATATGAATATAATTATCACCAGCTCTGGGTTCAGCATATAAATACAGCCAGGTTCTTCGATGGCTCAGCCACACCTCAAGTTCTGCCTGTATGGCACCTGGACAAGCTTCAGAAATGATGCCATCTGTCATCATCAGACATGGCAGGGGTAAGCAGCCTGTCGTGACTTGTGGGCAATATTTTAGCAGGTCCATTTCAGGCCCCACTGACACCCAGACAGCGATCACCTACACCTCAGGTGTGGGTTTGAGCTGCTGGTTCAAGCTTAGGCTGGTCCTTCTTTCTGAATGAATGAATATCAGAGGCTGCCTGTGTAAGCTATTAAGAAGCATTTGCTGCCCAGTGGAGACCGGCCTCCCTGTGCTACCTCAATATAATTACAGCTGTCTTCTCTTATTGATCTGAACAGGCTCTTTGTGAAAAGACTGTACCCAGCTCCACACCCCTTCATATACGCTCACACCAGCCATTTAAAGATTCAATCTTAATGACATCAGCAATCAGACAGTCAGACAGCCATCACACAATCCCAAACTGATGTTTCAGCCCATAAATTAAATATGTGTGCATTTAGATTCTAGTGAGCATCCTCCATAAAAATGGAGGTCTCAATACAGGATTATTTTATTAAGAAGGTGTGCATTTAGCGTTTATTCCTCTTTGAATGTCAGCTGTGTGACATTCAGAGCAAACGTTATCCAGCATCATAGGCTGTCATTACGCAGCACTAGAAAATCATGCCAGAGAAGCTCAGCTATATGAATTTATTGTGGTAAATTAATGCTTCCATACATCAGCATTATTAGACAGACTTCATCCATCCACACTCGCTCTCCCCTTCAGAGCTCTGACAGACACACAAAACCATTATGGCATGTATAAACCTCTAGTTCGTGATCTTTTCGGTCATGACATGTACAACAAAAACAAGAGAGATCATTGCAACAAGCCGTGTGGAAGCATAAAGGCTGTTGCATGTGGTCCTCTGTGGCATGTGATGCTCTGCTGAAAATCACATTACTTGGATCTTATTGTTATTCACCATTCAGCAAAAATAGAAAGGTTAAATGGGTTAAAGGCATTGAATAATTTTTTGTAGGCAAGCATGAAAGCGCAAAATGCAGTTTCAGTGACTATTCCAGGTTAACCTGCAGCCTATAGATTCACAATAGTGTTTCACACAGAATAAATGCTGCATTTCTATCAAATATGGCAACGTTCTGCAGACGCTTCAACTGTGACATGAATGACAGCCTGTAGTTGCTCAGCAACACACCATAATTTCTCAGGTTTTGTGCATGAGCTTCTAGTGAGACCGCAACCCATTGTGACAGACCCTGGAAGAGATTCTTATACAGTGAGTTGTCAAGCAGAAACTGGGCCACTGGCCTCTGGATGCTTCATGGACAGATGAGTTAAAATACCCCCAGTCACAGTAAAGCACAGGATGACACATTAGGGCTTGTTCAGCCATCCAAATATGCCATGCCATGACACTCTTTACACAACTGAGTTAAACAGCTCCACTGTGAACAAAAGAAGTACCACATCTACGGCCAATCATGGAGCTGTACCAGTATCATAGAATTAATGACTCCATATTCAGAATATGAAAATTATTTAAAGGGATAGTTCATTTATAAAGTCTGGCATTATATATTTGTATACACTTACTGTTCAAACGTTTGCGTGTGGAAGCATAAAGGCTGTTGCATGTGGTCCTCTGTGGCATGTGATGCTCTGCTGAAAATCACATTACTTGGATCTTATTGTTATTCACCATTCAGCAAAAATAGAAAGGTTAAATGGGTTAAAGGCATTGAATAATTTTTTGTAGGCAAGCATGAAAGCGCAAAATGCAGTTTCAGTGACTATTCCAGGTTAACCTGCAGCCTATAGATTCACAATAGTGTTTCACACAGAATAAATGCTGCATATATGGCAACGTTCTGCAGACGCTTCAACTGTGACATGAATGACAGCCTGTAGTTGCTCAGCAACACACCATAATTTCTCAGGTTTTGTGCATGAGCTTCTAGTGAGACCGCAACCCATTGTGACAGACCCTGGAAGAGATTCTTATACAGTGAGTTGTCAAGCAGAAACTGGGCCACTGGCCTCTGCATGCTTCATAGACAGGCGAGTTCAAATACCCCCAGTCACTGTAAAGCACAGGATGACACATTAGGGCTTGTTCAGCCATCCAAATATGCCATGCCATGACACTCTTTACACAACTGAGTTAAACAGCTCCACTGTGAACAAAAGAAGTACCACATCTACGGCCAATCATGGAGCTGTACCAGTATCATAGAATTAATGACTCCATATTCAGAATATGAAAATTATTTAAAGGGATAGTTCATCTATAAAGTCTGCCATTATATATTTGTATACACTTACTTTTCAAACGTTTGGAGTTGGTGAGATTATTTACCAATCATTTCTTACCAATTTATCTGCTCATTTATTTGATCAAAATTGAGTAAAACAGTAATATTAATACTATTATTACAATTAAAAATAATAGCCTCGTGGGCAGCGCGTCGACATGTAGCGCCATTGCGCTTCGGGCGTCCCGTGTTCGAGTCCTGGCTCGTGGACCTTTCCCGATCCCATTCCCATTCTCTCCCACTTCGCTTTCTGTCTCACTACTATCCTATCAATAAAAGGCAAAAACGCCAAAAAATAAATCTTTAAAAAAAAAAATATTCCTATTGCCAAATATTATTACAATATAAAATTTCTTCATTCCCATTCTCTCCCACTTCGCTTCCTGTCTCACTACTATCCTATCAATAAAAGGCAAAAACGCCAAAAAATAAATCTTAAAAAAAAAAAATTATTCCTATTGCCAAATATTATTACAATATAAAATTTATTTTAATTTAATATATTTTAAGATTTCAACAGCCATTACTCAGTCTTCGGTGCCACATGATCCTTCAGAAATCATTCTAATAATATGCTGATTTGCTGCACAAGAAACATTTCTTATTATTATCAATGTTGAAAACGATTGTGCTGCTTGATATTTTTGTGGAAAGTATGATGCATTTTGTTTTCAGGATTTCTTTTCAATCAATTGAAAATTCAAAATAACAGCATTTATTTGAAATAAATATCTTTTGTAACATTATAAATTTCTTTACACTCACCTTTGATTAATTTAATGCACCTTTGCTAAATCTGCCACACTTTAGATCAGGGGTGTCCAAACTCCTTAAACACACCTGAATCAAGGTCTTACTAGGTATACTAGACAGACAATGTCTTACTATTAGGGGATGAGAGGGTCTGTGTTACTTACTATTGGAGAAAGTGTAACGGTCAACTTGTATAACGTGTGCCTTGATAACCAATCACATTACAGCCTTCATGTCATTGAATTTGAATCAGAGTTGTGCGACACTCAATCACCATTTACAGATACCATAGGAATGAATGAGAATTGCCGTAAGCTGTATCCCTCCTGTCGCCAGAACTCTGCGACTTCTCTAATAAAATGACATTTTTTTTCACTACTCCTACCTGCTGCCGATTCAGTCACGTGACACATCAAGGTAAACAAAGCATCTTAGCATATCTGTTGCTCAGGTAGGTCTGGCTGTGTGCTCACATACTGTCACTAAACAAGCTGGTATTTAAGTGAATGTACATCATTTGTCCGCCTGTTGCTTCTAAAGGCATCATGTACTCTTTGTCGCAGCATTGAATTACACTTACACTATGTTGTTATAACACTAACATGCTCCAGTAAAATTTTTCTGGGGGAGGACCCACCCACATTTTTTTTCTTCTGACGCCCATGCACTGAGTGCATCCACCCCCTAAAATGATCTGATGCTTTCTGTCCATGTTCCCTCTGTCCAAACAAAAATTGAACTAAACTAAATGCAGCATAGAAATTATGGAAAACTAAATGACCCTTGGACATTTTACTTTTTTGCCTTTTAAATTAGATTGGATTAAACTTGATCATTATGCAGTACAAATACTGAAATACTGCTACCAGAAGTGCATATATACCCTATAGGTGCAAGTGCAAATGGTATGAGGATAGAAGGCAGCAGAGGACTAGGGATAAGGTGAAGTGGACAGTGATAATGGAGAAAAGAGCAGAAATAAAAGGCAGGATTTATATAGTAAAAAAAAATACTAATAAATATTCATCATTTCAATTTCCACCCACAAATATGAAGAATATCCTGGTGAATCCTGTCCATAAAATAAAAGTAAATGAGAATTAGGACTTTCAAGCTTCAGAACTACAAAAAAGCACCATTAAAGTATCATAAAAGTGGCCCATAATATACTTATTCATAAAATAGATTGAAGTCACATCAGTACAACATCTGTAGCTCATTGTCAGACATTCCAATTGAGAACATTCTTGACCCCTTTCATTATATTATGTTTTATCAACAATGTTCGGGAGGAGCACATTCAGATAATTAACCTAATTAACACGAGAGGAGCAGATTCAGTCATCAACTCAATTAAGAAGATACGCGGTATATATACACAGCAGACTTACTCTGGGTTCGGGCCAAATTCCGAGCTCGGAACCCTCCCCTCGGACAGCATGCCAAATATGCATAACCTTTACTCTATTTATTATAAGTGTGAACTCG
>NW_015652333.1:396794-415189 GCF_001515625.1 Sinocyclocheilus rhinocerous | reverse complement strand
AAAAAAAAATGCTGCCAAATTCATATTCTTACACATTAAACCTCTGCTCAGCTCACTGGACTGGGTTCCCACAGCTGCCAAAATAAATTCAAGACACTATTTCCATCTTATAATGCAGCCAACACTCTGAATCTTTACTGTCCACAAGCCATTATCAAACCCTATAGCCTGTGACCATTCTTAATGGGACTTTGTGGTCCAACTTCAATATTTGACTCATCTAATTATGCAGTTTGTATCTATCACTGTCGCTGCAATGTTTTGCGATTAAACTGGTACTTTGTTGTTAATAAGCGCAGGATTAGTTTTAATGCTTGGCTCGTGTCCTTAGCTACTTAAGTAATTGTCACAAATATAAAAGTGCACAAAAATATAGGCACTAAGACGCAAATGGCTTGGGAAATATGGCATCTGCCAAGAGTGTAAATGTAAACGTAAGTAAATAATCACACTTTCACTTGCATTTCTAAAAATAATCATGCTATATTTCAACATGTAATGCCAGCATATGGTACATCCATATGACAACAGTTTATAGAAGTTAGGGTGAGAATGCGAGCGAGAAAGAACTCTATAATGTTTGTTCACATGTAAATGCTACTTTTGAATTTTACAGTAATTTGTCTTTCCCTCTGTCAGATTCTTTTTGTCTAGCTTAAACAATACGGTTTACATTTTTTTTGAAAGAAAATAATTTTATTCAGCAAAAATGCATTAAATTTATCAAAATAGATATTTATAATGTTATAAAAGTTATATTTTAAATAAATGTGGTTCTTTTGAACTTTCTATTAAGGAATCCTGAAAAATTTTTTTTATCATGGTTTCCACAAAACTACTAAGCAGCACAACTGTTTTCAACATTGATAATAATAATAAATGTTTCTTGAGCACCAAATCAGCATATTAGAATGATTACTGAAGGATCATATGACACTAAAGTATTTGCCTGACATAACAAATATCAAACCAAGTGGTTCTTATTTTAAAAACATTAATATAGTACAAACTCACTTTTCAAACAAAATATTTCAGTTTTCAGTTTCACATTACATACAAAATATAAAAAAAAAATAATATTATATATATATATATATATAGCTAATCACCTTCACTAAGAATCACCTTCAGATTAGTGAAAATTAAATGCAAAAATGGATGAGAAAAGTCTAGAATCAATAATTTGCAGATGCCACTTTTTATATATTGTTTCTATTGTAATTACATACATTCATCATAAATGTGAAATGTGACTCAATTGTCCAAACACTTTGTTCAGCCACTCTATACTAAAAAAAACTTGTGTGTGTCAAAAGCTTGTCATGCTGGAGTACTAAATGCTGGTAGTGTGGTCCATAGTGCTGCGACCCACGGTCAGTGCACCGGAGAAAATATGTCAAATCCCAACTGGCCACAGGGGACTACACAATTCATTAGCTCACCTCAGCCCTAATTGCCATGGCATTTCAAAATGAAACATCGTCATCTGTAGCGAAATAGAGAACGCGTGGAGAAGAAACCACATGATTGAAACAGAATTGTCATATACAGCATCTGTGCAAATGACATTTGTTAGGGAGTCATTTAAGACACTATATTTAAACCTTGTCGTGGGTGAACAGCTACTGTAATGGGAATCATAATTTGACTCAAACTCAGTGGCTTAATTTGGTGGAAAATGATTTGTCATTACACTGCATAACATCAGGCATCTGCAATAATCACAGAAATTCTCACATCATCATGTTTAAGGTACATATTCTCACACATCTGTATTTGTAAGGAACAAAAAGAGCTGAAGCCCCACAGCAGAGTCAGTAGCTCATTCCATCTCACTCTGTGATCGGTAGGTTACGTGGTCCTAGTGCTCGCAGTGCTCACATGACAGAAACCAGGCAAGGTACCCTCGAGACCTCCAGGTGTGAAAATGGGTACCCACCGCTCCTATTACTAATGGAGTGGTTTGAGCACATGTATATTTGGACAAATGGCTTTGTGTGCCAAGCTCCCCTGCAGCGACAGTGAGACAGAGAGAGGGAAAGGGACAGACATGCCTGGATGGTCAGAGCCCCAGGGAGATTGTGCAAGGTTCATGTGTGGCAACAGGAGGAGGCACCCTGGCCTTGATGCAGTCCCTGTAGCTCCTGATTCCTGGAGAGAATTACGCATCACTTGGAACTAAACTAGGTTCTATTACTTGGTGATCTTAGATCCTTGGTGCACTCCTGCTATGCATCACAATTTTTTAATTACTCCAGTCTTCAGTGTCACATAATGCTTTAGAAATCATTCTAATATGCTGATTTGGTGCTCAAGAAACATTTCTTATTATTATCAATGTTGAAAAAAAAATTCAGGATTCTTTGATGAATATAAAGTTAAAAAAAGAAAGAAAGGGAAAAAAAGAAATAGAAATCCATCCTTGCTTGGAAAAAAAACCAAAAAAAAAAACCTTGCTGACCCCAAACTTTTGAATGGTAGTTTACAAAATATCATACCAAGTGTCTACACAAAAAATAATGCTAGCTTTTCTCAGAATGATCTTCTGAGCCACCTTTTAAATTAGTCAACCAATTAGTGTAGGTTTTCAGATGTGTGAAGTCAGTTTCCTTCAAGTTCAGTTCTAGCAGAATTACCACCAAGAAACATGAATATTAACAATAAACGTGTTCTAAAAAGTTTGGCAGACAGAAAGTGAGTGTCATTTTGAACACAATTTTTGTTGTTTCTTATTTTGGCACCTAACGAACTTCATCTTGTGTACATTTTTTGATCGAAAAGTGTGCTTGTGCCATACTTCTCTAAAATAAATTCCACTTGTTTCAATGCTTTGTTATACATTTTTAAATTGTCTTAAGTATCTAAATACTTTTTGTGACCACTGTAGGGGAGGTTGTGCTTTTAGTCCATTTCAGATCAACGTGTCAGTGTGAACTGCCATTTTCAACCCATATTACTTCTGATTGATACCTGATGTGGAAAAAAACAGCAGGACTTGACTGATGGTGAAAAGAACGAAGAATGGAGTCAGATGAAATAAAGATTTACTCATATAACAGCTGTTTAATCAGCTGCTTGTTTATCGTTACAAAAGATAAGCAAAATATTCTGTTTTAAATAAGGATTACAAAGACCAAATCTACCAATGAAAGTAAACAGAAAAAAAAAAACTTTGATTTCATGTGATTTTAAAGTTGCAATGGAACAGAATATTGACGTACATGAGCAATGGATAACAACTACATACATTCTGACAGATTGTCGAAAAAGACAAAAATGTTGTGTCTGCACTTTGTTTCATTCATCGGCTGTTTATTGGATGGGTTTGAGAGGACTAAATGATGACAATAACATGCATTTACTGTAGAAAACAGATAAGGTGAACTTTTATTTCACGCCAACTTCAAAGAGCGCAATATATTTGCTTCCTCAATCAAGTTAAGTATGACAGTTTCCAGAAGCTGTCTTTTTCATCACAGAAAGCTTTCCAATGCCCATAGTATCCTTTCACCTCTTGTCTTTCCCTCTCTTTGCTCTGCCTCTCTTGCATTTGACTGTCCTGTGGGATATCAGCAACTTTTGAATACTGCACAGCTCCATAACAGACGTGTCTTAATAATAATTGCAGCCTAGAAAGTCAAAGCTGTGTAGATAATGCCAGTCAGAAAGCCAGCAAGCATGAAGCCCCAGTTACTCATTTCAATATAATGGATTCACCCAAAATATCTTATATCCCCCTTTGGGATATGCTCAGAATGGAAGGGATTTTTTCAGTAATAGAATGTAAACAAGTCAGGATGTTATTCATATCTTTAATCATTACTTAAAAAAAAAATCATAATATTGTTTAAGTTATCTTTTCCCCATCACAAGTGTGGTTTGGAGTTCACATAGGCCTATATGGTGCTTAAGGTTTTTTGGAGGATTGAATGTTCTCATTTTAGTTTGACTGCTGGCGCCAATTTATTTTGATACAGTTGGTTGATCAGCATTCCACCACTACATTTGCGTTGCACTGCTATCTGGTTATGCAAGATAATGAAGGTCAAAGGAGAGGTGCGGTGCATGTTAAAGAGCTCCAGCTCCATTCAGGAGGTTCTGACCCCACTCACAAACGCTGAGTGTGTTGACCAAAGTCTGCAGTCTGTAATACTACAAAGCACACCGGTCTGGCTAGCATCGTGTCAGAACACACGAGAACATTCAAGACGCAAAACATGTCCAAAAACATGCCCTGACCCTACCACGTCAATCACAAAACACAGCCAATCAGAACAGTTGTCTCTGTTTGCACGCGCTTTTCGCAATGCACTGCAGCCGAAAACACACCTTGTATTTCAATAATGTTTCACCAGACGGATTCTAAACTTCCAAGATCAGTGTTTTCTCATCCATGCTTGATGATTACAGAGCCGCTGAAAAACAGATTTGCGACATGCTGTGATCTCGCCGCCATATGGTCACGTGGTTCATGGAACTCTTAATACAAACGTTCCAACTGTGAAGTTTGAATGGGATTAAGTAGGAGAGACAGCAGTTTCACTATATTTACAGCAATACATGGGCTCTGGTGATTAATATACAATAAGGAGCATCTGTTCAATGAGTTTTCAGTGTGGGCGGGGCTACCCGGCATGACGCAACATAAATAAAAACCAAGCAGCCGACAAAATGTATCTTCAGGACAAAACAATAAATAAACGAAGTATTTTTTTTAACGATTTCCTTGTGGAATTTGATGGATTTGTCATAAAATATTAGTTTTTCCTCTGTACTTCTTGTCCAATGAGCTTTGTTGTGGGCGGAGTTACCCGGTAATTATAGTTCATGCCTGAAGCAAAAGTTTATAGTTTAAAACGTTTAAAATATTAATATATTTTCTCACACACACCTATATAGTTTCCATTCAGAAGGTATTGATTCAGGTCATGTGGGTTATAGTTGTTTCGTGTTTGTGGTTTTTGAAGCGTCAACTTGTACTATCCACTTAACATTATGTGGACTTACAGAAACTATTTTTTTTTTTCTAAAAATCTTTGTTTTTGTTCATCTGAAGAAGAAAGTCATATACACCTGGGTGGCAGTAAATTATTAAAAAAATTAAAATATTTGGGTAGAGTACCCTTTTAACTAGTTCTTAATGTTGTGGCCACCCAGACTTTGGGTAGAAATATAACTGGTGTAAATTGAGTACATGCCTTTTAATGAATGATTCACATGCAGCACAAAGATTATTAACACAGTTAGACTGACTGTTCGTTTGTATCATGATATCCATGATTCCCCTGGCTTCATTAATGGCTCAATCCAGATTTGATATCTAAAAAAAGAAAGAAGGCCTGAAGACATATCAGAGTGATCCTAGCGATATATAACCCATTTCTCAGGGCCCATTTCCTTGTCCCATCTGTCTACAGAGAGCATACAGTACACATACAGTATCTACATTGCTACACTAAGAGCTTACAGGAATCCTTAGTCAACATGAAATGCCATTCAAAACCCAGTTTACTTCCATAATTGGACATGTTTTCAAGTAAAACAGGATATTCAGTATAGGACAGGGCTTGATTTTATCCACTGGACTGTGAAAAGCAGAGTTAAAGTATATTTGAAACAACATGCACCGATGAATCGAGCATTAAGAATGTAAACATTGAAATATGCAAATCAATGAGAAAATGAAATTGCACAAAAATAAACTCATTATAAAGATATCTTGCGACTGCACACTACACTAGGTCCAATTCCCTAAGGGAGCGGTGGCTCAGGGTGTCAAAGATGTGGAAACATTTCAGCAGAATCACAGACCCAGCTGGGCTAGGCTGGATTTCTGTCTCTTTCTTTCTTCTCCCTCCTCTGCTACAGACCAAAACCTCATCTATCCCCAAAGCCCCCAAGACACAGGTCCCCGCACCAGACAGGCTATCTGTCAAAACAAGTTAGACGTCACATCACAGCTTGCCATAAATGCCGTAATCGTGGAGAAAAAGTCACTATAAGTGTGCTTATTCAGGGTAAAACTCTGAACTATGGCCTCAGTCGCAGACAGCGTGATGTAAAACTATTTGCATTGTAACCGATTACATCTATCATTGCATTTTAACCTTTAACCCTGCTTTGACTGATTCTGTTCCCAAGCTAAATTGCTCAAAAAAAGAAAATATTGCGAACACTTTACAATAAGGTTCTATTTGTTAACTACAACCTTTAACACAAATTAACAATGAAAAACTAACATTAGGCCTACCTAATTGGACCTTATTGTAAAAGTGTTAAGCAAGTTCTCTTGCCCCATGCACCACTGAACTCTGAACCCCAGACCACCCCCCAGGTCCTTCCACTCCCCCCTCCCACTAACACACTGGGACCTGAGGTCTGGGGGGGCGATACTGGCTATCGGGAACACCTGGACATTCCATTCAAGTGGGCCGATCGCCGAAATGAAGGAGACCTCACTGATATTAGGCGCTGTTTTTAAATTACAGCGCATGCGAAGCCGCATAAAGTTAATACTCTAAAAGCACGAAGCAGCGCTACCCGATGCATCCGCCAGCCACGCGTCAAAGCAGAGCGGGATCAGTCTCCCGCACAGTGCTGACAAACGTGCGCCGTGCTTCTGCTACGATTTATAAGTGATAAATATATTTGCACTGTTGTTTACTTCACTGATTTGCACTCTTATTTGCCATGTGCCTTGTGCTGCTTTATGTATTTTTTTATATGTTTTTTTTACATTTTACCTTATTTGTATATTTGTATAGTTGTATTTTATATTTAATCTGTATCTATCTGTTTTTATGTTCTACTGTTAGTGTTATCTGTATGCACCAAGGGTCTGAGAGTAACGCAATTTCAATTCTCTGTATGTATGTGCTGTACATGTGGAAGAATTGACAATAAAGCAGACTTGACTTGACTTGTTACCAAAATGTCTCAAAATAAACATAATAAAGGCTTCTTTTTATCAATATGGACCTCTCTCTCACTGCTGTGCCCTCACACAGACAATTACCCCAGAACATGTGTCAGTCTGTCCTCTGCTCCTCATGGGGTTTCCTCTATCACCATTTCCCTTCATGCATTTCTTATTATGTCAGTGCTTTCTGCAGAGCCAATCAATATGCTAAAAAAAAGGCCAAAACAATCTACACACTATGATTCATTTTGGATTGTAGCTATCAAGGTTTTGGTGATACAAGAAGACTCAAAAGAATAGTTGTCTTGTCACACAAAGGCAACTGTACCTGTAGTTGTGTTTTTCCATCAGTTATATCTTATACCTTGTCGTGCAGCAAACTGCCCTCATTAGGGCGGGATAAGTGGCTGGTCGGATATCCTATATCCTGATAGGAAACTCAATATTTCACAGCTGAGCAGTTAAGTGTGCTTCTGAAGAACCCTACACTGGTGAACATCAGCTAAACAGAGTATTATCTATTATATAGGTAAAGTGATATGTCAGATTTAAGGGGGGGAAACAGAATTCAACTACTGCATGTGACCAATCAGCATCATAAAACTTTACAGTGCATGTAATTCTCATTGCTAAGAATAATGACCTCTTAAAAATATCATTGACTTTCTCATTATGTGTGCATATAACTTCTGCTTAAAACGGCCCATGCTCTTCCATGATCATGCGCTTCAAAAATTAATTCATATATTCAGGAATATCTGGCTGCACAAATGTCCTCTGACTAAAAATAGCAACTGATCAGTGGTTTCCCTGACTACAACCCCACTGTGAATGGCTTTAAGACTTATACAGAGATGAGCAAAAATGTTTTAAGGGCTCTGATCTCAGAGCCAAACTTGATACGACTGGATGGAAAAGTAATAAAGAACATGTCTTTGAGATGATGATCGAGTGATGTCAGCACAACTGCTGGTTTTACTGCTTCATCTTTTTAAGAGTTATTGACTATTTTGCTCTCTTTGAAACACAGAGTCACTAAATTCAACATTTTATAAATTGTTTAATCATATATATATATATATATATACATATATATTTACATATAGACCCACATTCAAAACATCATGCCATTATTAATTTGTACGACAGTTGACACCTATCAATCTGCAGATTTAGTTTCTCAATTAATTCTGATTAAATAAACTCTGATAATGAACAGCTTTAAGTACAATCAGCTGAAGGGTTCACCCATTAAAACCATTTAAAATGCTGTTGTTTTACAATTTTGATGCTTACATGTAAAATTACAAAAAATTAAATAAAATGTTTATATGCATTCATCATGCATTCATTATACGGCCTGTAAGTGGTTTCATTATAGCTGACAAAAGTGTTTGTTTTGTTAAATCAAGTTACAGCTATTTGAAGGTGATTAAAATCAAATATGATTAAAAGGAAGAATTTTCAAATCACAAAACCTTAGAAAAAAAAGAAAATTCACCAGTGTGTGCATTGTGCAAATGTGTGAAACTACATCACATTGAGAACAGGGAAGCACTGTGTTTAACATTCCGTTGGCCTCGCAGCTCATATCATAAAGAAGAGCTAGTTAAAATAGTCCATAGAGGTTAAATGATCATGGTAAAAAAAAGTTTTTTACTTCTTGCGAGGGACCTTGTCACCCAGAGGCACGCCATCCATGAGTTTCTGCAGATGTGAAATGTAAAGAAAGAGTTTGATAGCTGTACAAAAAAAAGAAGTCATGCTTATTGACTGAAGAAAGGACAGTATCAGCCCACCTTAAGCAGTCTAGCAAAGTATGCTCTCTCGTCTTCTTCGTCCCCCTGTCTGACGTCCACATGGTATCTCCTGCAGGCCACGGTCAGCTCATCAAGAGTGTAAAGGTGGGCGGGGTCAATAGAATGCCCATTAATGAGGCTGACCAGATACTCTCGATAATGCTTCCTGAAACACAGAGGATAACAGTATTTCATTTACTCCTAACAAGGCATTTGGGTCATTTTGTCTTGCGGAGTACACCAGGCTTTTATTTGACCTGTTTTTTTTCTTTTAAAGTCAACAGATGTCTTTGGCCATTGCAATGCAACTGACGTTTTTGTCAGTGTCTCACTAATCCTGCTTAAGACTAGAGCATACTGCGGTCAACATTTAAACGTGATTACAATATTCACTCACAATGTGGCAATTTAAATACTATACTTCATATTAGAGTTGACATATTCCAGGTATTCAAACATTTGTTAAGTCTTTGGGCCAGATTTACTTACAGCTTGCGCCAGCGCAAACAGTCTTTTGGCGTTAAATTAGTACTGTCAGGATTTACTAAAGGCGCGCAGTGAAGAATTAGTGCTTACAAGGAGTGGACAGAGTTATTTTTGTGCCTGACCTTATTGCATATGCATTTGTAAGAGTTTCCCTTTCAGACTCAAAATTTATGGGAGAGTA
Source organism: Sinocyclocheilus rhinocerous (assembly GCF_001515625.1). Taxonomy (NCBI): domain Eukaryota; kingdom Metazoa; phylum Chordata; class Actinopteri; order Cypriniformes; family Cyprinidae; genus Sinocyclocheilus; species Sinocyclocheilus rhinocerous. Next base: position 405,804 of record NW_015652333.1, on the reverse strand, counting down.
TTAAAATGAACCACGCAACGTGATTTACTAATGTTTGCGCTCGTCAAATTACTGGTATTTGCGCCATTATTTAATGCTCAAAAAAAGCATGTTATTTTGTGCTTGTTTGTCAGTTTCCATGTAACAAGCTGCGCCTGTGTCATAAGTACATCACCCGCACCTGATGAGAATCGGATCTGCTTATTTGCGACTACGCTAATTTGCGCTGCGCTTGGTATATTGCATTGGTCGATATGTAAATGAGATGTTGTGTCTGTGTTCTTTGATTTGAGTGTTGTCAGTAAATCACTCGCAAAAATTTCCATGCCCATCGGTGCCGTTTTGGAATTGCACTCTCACGCTAATTTGCCCTGTTTAGTAAATCTGGTCCTTTATGTTATAGAGTCCTGCAGGAATGAGTCCTAAAACACAGAAATTAATTGTTGCACTACTGGTTCCATCGTCCTTAAGTCAATTTTTTTTATGGGTTTTTGGTGGAAAGCCTGAAATGACGTCCAACAATAACAATAAAGCTCAAGATATTTTAACATTTTATTCTACACATAAAATACACCAGTAATACCCCACTCGTGATTTTCTAAGCTTTTATGTGTCTTGAAAAAGCGGTTGTTAACAACTCATACTCACTAGTCCACTTCCAGTCCAGCCTCGTTGAAAATATACTAGTGATCGTGCAAAACTATTCTAAACTCAAATTTGTAGATCTTAAACAAAGATTGAAAGAGCTGTCATAAGCTTAGTGGTGGTGATGTTGAAATTCATTTATAGCCTACCTTGAGCTTTTTACTTCTGGCTACTGGCAGTTTTTCCAAAGAAAGACTGATTTAAAAATTATTCACATTGATAGAGTTGATGGTGCTGCCAAAAATGATGTACCCAAGTGCAAAATTAAAAGTCTGGTGTTTTTTCAACATGTTTGTGTATTGTTGTTACTGAATTATTATCAGTTATTAAAAGAACCTCTTTTTTTCTTAGTGTACAGAACATTTTAACGATCTTAAAGGGGTGGTTCACTGGCTTTTTTCTAGGCTTGATTGTGTTAATGGGGTGCAGTCTAACATGTGTTAATGCTTTGTTTTTTTAAAAACTATACACACTAACTAACGTTAAAAAAGTGAAATCGCATTCAACCACCCCTTTAAGAATATTTTTCCACTATAAAGAACCTTCTGTGGAATGGAAAGGTTCCATGCATGTTAAAGGTTCTTCATGGAACCACAGATGCCAATAAAGAACCTTTATTTTTAAGAGTGTACAGGGAGCAGTCAACATGGTAACAATGATGTCACTCACTCGCAGAGTCCTGCCTGGGCTGGCTGAGTCTGAGCCCCACACGGCGAATCAGTCGGACGAGGCCCTTCATCTTTCTGCTCGATCACTCCACACACACCTGACGCAAAAACACCACAGCAAGGATGCATTTGGGGGAAAGGTAGAGTTTTCGAGAAAGATATTTTCAGGACAGAGAAGTGGAAGAGAGCGTGAAATAAAGCTGTAAGGAGTAGGTATATGTGTGTGTTTGACTACGATTTCATGGTACAAATATAGCCTCGGCTTGAGAAGCGGTAATTGGATGGCTGTTTAGTCAGAAAACAGTGCTTTGCTTTATGATGTCCAGCTTTTAGGCTTTCATTACAGTAAAAGCAATTTTGCTCCACTGGGCAATTGAGATAAAGAGTCAAACTGGAAGCAAACTAGACTTTAAGACCGAGACGGAAAAATTAGATGAAAAGACAGACACAGATAAATAAATTAGAGAAGTTCTGGGGTAGATAAGACAGACTGAAATCAGGCCACACAGTTAAGGCCCGCTCACACCAAGGACGATAAGTAACGATAGCTATAAAGTTTTAATAATCATTCTAATTCTATGAGAATAGCGAAGTCCACACCACAGTTATAACGATAACGACACAAAGGAACAATATCAGTGGAATCACTTTCAGAACATTTTTTCCAGCTGAGGAATGATAAAAACATTAACAGCCAATAGACAACATAATATCAGTACGTGCTTACAAAAAACAGAACATTATCGTGCGCTGGTGTGGACGCTAATATAGTTATCTTTCTTTTTGTGACCACGCTTTTAGAACAAACCTTACGAATCTTACGAATAAAGACGTACCAGTCTGTGCTCCTGGTGCAGTGTCAGTATTGTAGTTCACCCCCTTTTTCTGAGGAAACAAAATTACATTCAAACAAGTATCCGAAATAAATCAGTGGAGATAAGAAGTGATATTTCACCACCAAACCTGGCACACGAGTGCTGTGCGTGCGAATGTGTAGGAGGAAATGTGTGTGCCTGTGTTAAAGCGAGAGTGTGTATGTGTGTACCTGCAGTAAGGCCTGAAGCCTGGCAGGCTCCCAGTCTCGGAGGTAGAAGAGGCAGTCTCTGGGGTGATGGGCATGCAGACCTGTCACAGTACACTGGTTCACTGCACACGTCTGCCAGAGAAGGAGTGAGCAAGAGTGAGAAGGAAAGAGGATGAATGAAAAGGGGGGAGGAAACAGTGCTCCCGAGAAGGCTTCTACTTTTAGCCCAGCCATAGCTGCATTCAAACTGAATATCACAGTCACGTACAGCGCCGTATAACATGCACATAGAGCTACAAATAGGCACAAACAATCCGAAGACAACAAGACAAGACAGGAACTCACTGTGTGGAAGGGGTTGTTGCATCCACTGCAGAACTGATACCTGCACTGGGAACAACTGAAGTGCATACATCCACCCCTGGCCAGGGCATACTGGAACCTGCAGTTAGGGCAAGCTACAAGACAGAAAGACAGATATAGAAAAAATCATTACATGACAGAAAGAATGGGCTATGTGACAGTTTTTTCACCCTATACTGTGGATGTTTACTTTTTGTGTTTGATAAAAAATGAAACATAATTGACATAATCAAACAGACTGTGTTTGTCTAATTGTCGTGACAATCAAATCACATTGAAAATCCAGGTTTTTCCTGTAACCGTTAACAGAAAAATACATAGATATGGCATAAAATGAAAAGAAATAGGTTTTAGCTTAGAAAGGAAGAAAATATCAGTCATAAAAATTAATATTAACTACATTTAAAGTTTACATTACATATTTAAATATTCATTTATTATAAACTTCATACACTGAACAAAATTATAAACGCAACACTTTTGTTTTTGCCCCCATTTTTCATGAGCTGAACTCAAAGATCTAAGACTTTTTCTATGTACACAAAAGGCCTATTTCTCTCAAATATTGTTCACAGATCTGTCTAAATCTGTGTTAGTGAGCACTTCTCCTTTGCAGAGACAATCCATCCACCTCACAGGTGTGGCATATCAAGATGCTGATTAGACAGCATGATTATTGCACAGGTGTGCCTTAGGCTGGCCACAAGTCACATCCCTCAAAACTTGCATGTCTGTGGCATTGTGCTGTGTGATAAAACTGCACATTTTAGAGTGGCCTTTTATTGTGGCCAGGCTAAGGCACACCTGTGCAATAATCATTCTGTCTAATCAGCATCTTGATATGCCTCACCTGTGAGGTGGATGGATTATCTTGGCAAAGGAGAAGTGCTCACTAACACAGATTTAGACAGATTTGTGAACAATATTTGAGAGAAATAGGCCTTTTGTGTACATAGAAAAAGTCTGAGATCTTTGAGTTCAGCTCATGAAAAATGGGGGCAAAAACAAAAGTGTTGCGTTTATAATTTTGTTCAGTGTATATTTATTACATATTCAAGTATATATATATATATATATATTTATTTATATATCATTGATTTCATTTTTGTATTTGCTTATTGATTGCACCACTTGAAACCCATTATTGACAGGTAACATAAAAGATACAATTGAGTTGTTGTTGTTGTTGTTTTAGCATTCACCCATTTTATGAATTTATTATTTTACTAACAGTTCCTGAAAAGCAGTGGTCGAATTCTTAATCCTCCTCATTCAAACCTAGAAACTTGATCTGAACAAGGCTATATGACCATATTTTAGGCTATGAGACCATTCTATTGTTGACATTTTTCAGATCTTGATTAGTCACAATTAACACATGTCACATACCAATCCGTGTTACAGACAGACAGATAGACAGAGTTGGGCAGGCAGACAGATAAATAGATCTGTTTAAAATTCCACCTATAGAACTTCATATTTAATATTTCATCAAACTGAATCATTAAAATGACCTTCTGATGTATAGACAGAATAACAGATATACAGATAAAAAGAAAGTCAGATGAATGGATTGAGAAGAAAAGAGAGGGAGAGAAAAAGTCTTAAGTAAAACGCTACACTAGAAACAACTATTGTGCAATCAGTAACTTATATAAACTCAGAATAAAAATGCCTGTGAAAAATACCCAACATTAATATTTGATTTGGTTTACCTTCTCCACTGAACCAAACACAACAAAAACAAACAAACAGACTGTATAAGCAGGCAACATATTTCTTAAGGTTAAGATCTATTCTGGCAGTCAGAGTCGGGCAGGGGCAGTGATGGCAGCAATACTGTTTGCTGTGAGTATATGTGGATTAGAAGAAAGAAAGCACAGTTCCGACAGGCTTCTAGAGCAGATCAAAAGGTGACTCACTGATCCCATTGTCACGCAGGTATCCGGCCAAGCCCTGCCTCTGGTACTCGGGGTCATTCTCTCGCTTCCACAGCTGGAACTGCTCGCACGAGAGCCCCATGTGCTGCGGCTCCCACTGCAAAAAGAGACAGACAGATAAATAGTAAGGCATTAACTACCATCATTCAATTAAGTATTCATTCAGTTTTTTTTTGTCATTAAACATACATATGAGAGTTTGTTTTGGATTTTTTGGTAAACAATGTGTTATTGCATATGCGACACTATTTTGAAGCTACTGACTACTGTCATTCTACTGAAAAACACAGGTGAATTGATAGTGCTGCTACTTTTAATTACTCCCCAACACTGACGTTCAAGTCCTGTGTTCATGTAAGGTCCCTGCATATGTTTCTTGCTTTCTGAAAACACTTACCGGTTTTTTGCATTGAGCACAGAAGCTTTTCCTGCACTGCATACAGGTGACCTTGAGTTGATCGCCGTCGTAGATGAAGCCATATGAGCACTGTGGAAATGAGAAGAGAGTGAAAGAGATGCATGAGATGCAAACATGAAGACACTTCACATCATGCACCTCTTTTCAGATCATTAAATTACGCTTGAATGAGACTACAGCTTTTTGAGCATGAGAGCTATCTCTGAGAAGAAGTGAACAGTGAGGAAGTGCAGGGAGGCAGTGTCACTCACATGGCTGCACCACAGGAACTTTGGGTCCTTGATGAGAGCCTGCTCAGTCAGCTTCTTGTGGAAAAGATCGTACACATCCGGTTCGAGACAATCCCTGAGCTGGGCAGTCACACACACACACACACACACACACACACACACACAAAAGATCGTTTCATACATCACAGTGAGTAGCTTGCAGCTCAATTATATTGCTGCTGTGTCAAGTCCCAGTATTGCACTGACCATCTTTATTTATTTATTTTTTCTCTCTCGCAGTACCTGTATATCCAGAGTGGAGAAGTAGCTGTTCAGGTGCTCAGGGTTGTTGATGTCAGGCTCTGTGCAGACAGGACACACCATGTCTCTGATGTGCTTGTCCCTCACCGCTATGGTGAAATGCTGCTTGAAACATCCACAGCACACAGAGCACTGGCACGATGTCAGAGACTGCATCTAAGACAGACAGAAAAAAACACACCAAAAAATAGCCCTGACTTAATGTAAGGTACTTTCAAACACATACATTAGCCAAAAAAAGGTAACACCATTTTTCCATGTAGAGATCATTTGTGAACAGGACCCGGTAGGACAGTATACAGTATGACAATATAAACTGTCAGAAGGTAGAAATATGTCCATATGTGTTCCACAGACGAAAGAAAGTCATACAGGTTTAGAACAAAATAATGGTGAGTAAATAATGACTTGATGATTTCTGGGTGAACTTTCCCTCTAATAGTTCATATTCATATGCCTAAAGGTAAGGGCATTCTGATGTAAAAAGTGCAAGATTTGGAGCCAATCACATAGAAGGAGCTGACGCAAAGTACCTTGCTGTGGGGAAAAACTGACAGGCAGATGGGGCATTCCTTATTCAGCACACGGCGAATGAAGTCCCGGTCAGGTGATTCACGCACGGCCTGAATCACATCCTCCAGTGTGTATGTGGCTGTAGTGTCCCGCAGCAAAGACAGAACCAGCTCACAACGCCCCCAGCTAGGCAGATCAAACACTGCTAGCAGCCTACGGCAAACATGCTAAACACAAAGAATAAAAATAAATAGTAATTAAATTTAAGTTTGGTCTCTGTTGTTAACTGTAAACTTATAGTAACATAAAAGGGCTCCCTATAGTTTAGAGCATAAGCTGAGGTAGATTTTTATCCCTAAGAAAATTTAAATTATAATAAAATTTAAAGAAAGAGCAATTTTTCAGTAAACCACTGTTTAATTAAAAAAAAAATGTTTAGTTTTCCCCCTGCTGTACTGAAACCATACCGAACCGTGACGTCAAAATGGAGGTACGTACCGAACCGTCATGTTTGTGTACCATTACACCCCTAATATATATATGTATTTATATCACACAGAAGATGATTCAGACTAAGTTATTTCACAAAAAAATAACTTTTTTTTTTTGCACATCTAGTGGTGAGAAAGCATAGCAGTGTCTCAGTGAAGCTCCATTAATGTAAAAGGCCAGTCACCTGTTTATCTGGATGGTTGATGTCGATGGGGGGCTCTGGTTCATCGCTCCACATGCGCTGATGGAATTGCTCCAGTAAAGGGCGCTGCAGCAGAGCGAGAGCCCCCCTCACATCCCCTCCACTCTGCCGCAGGGCTTCTTCACAGCGGGTCACATCATTAAAGCCCAGAGAGCCAAGCTCTTTTACCTAACAAACAAAAAGAGACAAAATGTCATATTTAGCAGGAATGCACCTATATTACAATTCTGGACGATACTGATAAGCCGATAATTATTTTCATGTTACGGACAACATTAATATTCAATATTATTTTCTTTAAATATATTAAAAATAAAACTAAAAACTATAAGTGAGTTCAGGCAACATTATAAAAATTATTTTTAAAATTACATTTAACAATGTTATTAAATTATTAGTGATTTTAAAGATTAGCTTTAAGTGAGTGTTTGATAAAGGCGAAAGTAATCCAAATATAAAAGTAAGGGAAATGAGCATGCTTAATGAAATATCCAATATCAGCTGATTTTATAAATACTTGCTTATATACACAAATATGTACCTGTAAGTATAAAAAACTGATCTGTTAAGCATTATATATTTTCTTATACTGTTGTAAATGTTAATAAAAGTTATTACCTAAAATAGTACCAAATCAGAGCTTAACTTAAAGTTTCTGCAAATTAAGCTGTCTTTCCCCCCACCATCCCTTCAATTTTAATGTTAGCATTTAAAGTTACATCACTGACCATTCTGAAAGGTCTAAAAACACAAATGGAATTCCCCCAAATCAAAGCCATAGATGTTCAATCAGTATGAGCATCAGTATTACTGTGATTGGATGCACAAGAATAGTCTTTACTCACTTTAACTCTTCGGTCTCTGAGAGCCTGCCTGACAGCCTTCTCATTGTCTCCCCCTGCTGCCAGCCAGGCCCGTTTGGCTTCTGCTCTGGACAGGGGCACTGCATTGCTTTTTTGTCCATCCTGGCCATTGCTCCCCCCTAAACAGTTTGATTGTGTGTTGGGTTCTTGCTGACAGGATGCAGCCATCACACAGATCTCATCAAGCACATGAGGTAGCTCTGCTTTCAGCCAGTCATACGGCATTACATTACTGTTTCCTGACACACACATGCTGGTGTAAACCTCCTCTGGGCTCACTCCTTTCTTCTCTCCCGCCTGAAAAAAGGACAGAGACAATGAGGATGCTTGTAAACTTTAGAGGATGATGCCCCGGCTACAACAACAAAAATATCAGACTTACACGAATGATCTGAATAAGTTTAAGCCCTTCCTCCCTCATCAGTCTTTGCCTTTTGAAATCAGGGTCCTCAGTGGGAATGACTTTAGGTGGGGCTGGAGGCGGTGTGACGTCCTTGACTGATGAGAGTGGGAGGGGCTTAGGGGGTGACAGAGCAGGCTCTGACCTCGAAAGACAACACATTTCGCATACAGGTGATGGTGTGTGGTTGACGTACGTACAAAACTGGCAAACCCACTGAATGACATAAGGAAAATAGGAGAAGTTAAAACAGGAACCTACATTCAGGATAAAACTCAGCATGAGACTTTCATTTCATTTGCAATGACAAATCAGAATATTCTCATCAGTTAATCAATGTTAAATAGATTATCTGTAACACCCACCAGCAGCACCAAAAAGAACTGTGATCTTTATTTAGCACACCATAATAACATTGGCTGATTATCAGTTTATGACTTCCTGATAAACAGTGGAGAATGGGGGGAGTCCGCCTGAAAATAGTCCCCAGCACGCTCCCTGTGCAAGCAGGTGGTCACGTTGGTTATGTTGACGGAAGTTAGCCTATCAGGCGCTGCGTAATATCATTGCGCCTGCTGCACCCATGGTACGGCAGCAAAGTTCCTTGATTATTACGCCGGAATGAGAGTATAGTTCCTAGCCATATCGGCCTAGAAAATCGCAACTTTTCATTTTCCGTCAGTCTTAGTAAACGATGTAACTACAGAAGGGTCAAGTTTTAAATAGGAAAAATATAGAAACTCTTTAGTCATTTTTGAGTGAGATGCTAACGGCCTAATCAGATTCAATGATCTATATGCTAAGCTACAGCTAAAAGTGCTACCGCCAGACCCAGAGATCGGCTGAATGGATTCGAAAACGGTAAAACTCAACTGTTTAACTCTAGGGGAGTTGGAAAATGAGCCTATTTTCAAAAATAGTGGAGTGTTCCTTTAAATGGGTCATATGATGCGATTTCATTTTTTCCTTTCTC
>NW_015652333.1:377131-392113 GCF_001515625.1 Sinocyclocheilus rhinocerous | reverse complement strand
CATTCATAGCATGGGTTATCTTAATATATTGATTAATGACATTGTATTATAATATTAAACCACCCAAATATGTAGGCTACTACCTTCTCATTTCCGTTGTCAGTGCAGACTTTTTTTTTTTTTTTAGCTTAGGCTACTGACCATTATGGATTAGTGTAGCCTGGATAAAAAAGTCTTGAACATAAAACAACAGGATAAAAATCCAGTTGATGACTAGACATAATCATTTCATGACTCTAGACACTTCTTTGTGAAGACAGTAGCATAATATAGTGAAACAATATGTTCTTTAGCCATATAAATACAGTTGCCATGTGAGTGGGTAAAATTTACCCACTGGCGCTTTTAGGTATAAAGCGACCTCTGGCAGTTCTAGTGTTAAAACCGAATACACAGCTGCAATGGATGCAATGTACTGATATTCACGTTCTCCCAACTGTTTACTTTTTGTCATTCAAAAAGAGTTTTAGTTCGTTATCGTCTCTTTGTCGTCGGTGAAAAAGGCAGGATGGTTGTTATTCATCTCAAGTCAGTTCAGTGTTGATTCAATTCAGTTCAATAACAGTGTTGATGTTGCAAAATTCATAAATTATGAAACTAATTTGATTCAGCTAAAAGCTGCTCTACAACAGACAATAGTGTCATCATCCAGCTCAGCTCAATTCAGTTCAGTTTTGTTCTCATCCGATAGTGTCATTGCATTAGAATGGACCGGTGTTAATTTCATTGACGAATAATTTTCGTCAACGACATCAGAGCTGCTAATAGCTGAACTGAACTCATTTCATAATTAATGAACTTTACACACTTACTGAATTGAACTGAATCAACACTGAACTGACTGGAGCTGAATAATGACTACTGTCTTTTTTAGAGCTGCTTTACAGCAGAATTTGAATTTGTCTCATATTTAAAGAAGTTTGCGTAATTGATTCTGTTATTTTGCCGTTTATTACTGTGAAACTGACTGAAAACTGTATTGTATAACGCGCTATAGCTTGTAGTGGTCGACCGATATATCGCCAAGGCCGATATTTCGCATTTTTTAAATATCGGCATCGGCCGATAAGTTTTCCTGTTTGGCCGATGTGTTCGAGGCGGGACTTTTATTTTGACGGCGCTGACAGCGGCATTCACATTCTCCCTCTTGTTCGCTGTTGTCATTAACAGTTCTGTCTAATACGGACAGAAATCTGTCTAATAATCAGATAGAACGGTTAAACAAAGGAATTAAAATGTATACAAAAAGTATTATAACGATTGCTTTTATATTATTAGTAATAGAAAGGCAAACATTATAATAATTTCTTGTTTGCAGTCAGCATTTAGCAAATACGCATTTATATCATTTAAACAAATCTTTGAATGACTAATGAGCATTTAATTTCACAAAGCTTGCAAACTTAGTCGGATCCAGTTGTGAGATCTTGTGAAGTGTGCATTTGTATCCTGCATGATCGCGTGTTCTCTGCGTGACGGTCGATCCATGCGAATGTAATGCGGGCAGGTGGAGAGTTCAGCTTCACTAGAGATGCGCGATCGACAAACTGTAAACTCGTGATTTCAAATTATGCTGCGCTTTATGCATTTGCCCACTGCCATATTCATGTCATTTCCACTGTGTGCTGTATGTAAAATTAGTGTTACCTTGGCAATATTTGGAAAAAATATGATTCCAAAACTTTTTAATCCATTTTCAAATGATTTCAAATTTCTTAAACATTAATTAAAATAAATAAAATTATGTCGGCTTTATATCGGCCATCGGCCACCCTGCTTTCCAAGATATCGGCATTGGCATCGGCTGTCAAAAAAACAATATCGGTCGACCACTACTAGCTTGATTTGACTTATTGGTACATAAATTATACACTTCACCTATCTGTGTAAACAAAACTGTAACAAAATTGCATATGGAATGTAGTGGATCATGGCACCTGGCTGTCCATTAGTCCTGCAGTAGAGGGGGTCGGACGTGAGGGTGCGACAGGAGGTCTGGTGGCCAGACGAGGGCGCTCACACACCTCACATAGAATGCTACTGCCTGCATTCACCACAGTGCAGCTTTTACATTGCCACTCTAATTGAAGGAAGTGATGGACAAAAAAACAGAATTTAGATGTTTATGTCATGTCGAATTATCAACTTGACATATCCAAAGGTCAAACAGGACTGATGGCCTATTTAATGTGGAAAAAGTGAGAGTAAACTGAAAAAAAGGATGTACAGACTAACCAGATATTGTAGAGGGCTGAGATGGCTCTTCCTGTAAAGATGGAGCAGCAGAGGACAGGCGGGGTCGATCACAGTTTTCACACAAAACCTGCTGCACTGTATTTACTGTAGTACAGTATGAACACTGCCATGCTGACAGTGATGAGCTAAGGAAAAAAGAAATAAAGACATACAGGTGTTCAACAAAATCCTCTACACAAATATGTTCTCTCAACCTTTCAGAGTAACAGTGCTAACCTGAGCCGTTTTGTGGCTTTTGAGGAAGTCACAGGAATCCTAATGTGTGTGGAACGCCCTGAATGGGAGTGATACAGCTTGTCACATTCTATGCACAGCCGCTGAGTACAGGTGGGACAGTGAGCAGACACCGGAAATATACCACATATGGTGCAGTTCTCTGCAGAGCAATTCAACGGAATAGAATGGAAATGATAAAAGCGGACACTCAAAATTAAATATATTTTTTAAAAAGAAAGCCAGGGTTGGTAAATGTGACATGCTTACCTGTTTGTTTAGAGGGCACTAGAGAAGAGAGAGAGAGGGCTGGACTGAATGGAGATTTAGGCTGAAAAGGAGTCGATGCAGGCGAGGGAGTTTGTTTTTCCCATGGACTTTCACTAGGAGAGAAGGCAACTGCATCTGTGCTGATTCCATCATCCTGTATAGACATTGTATGGACACTGTATTTACGCAACTTGCAAAAAAGCTAACAAATCTAATAGAAGCACTTCCCCTTATACACACACAACCATTCAAAAGTTTGAGGTTGGTAAGAAGCCTTATGTTCACCAAGGCTGCATTTATTTATCAAAAATACAGCAAAAACAGTAATATTGTAAAAAAATGGTTAATATTTATTAAATAAGTGTTTTTTTTATTTTAATATATTTTAAATATTAATTTATTAATGTGAAATCATTCTAATATACTGATTTTGAGCTCAAGAAACATGTCTTATTATTGAAAACAGTTGTGCTGCTTAATATTTGTGTGGAGACTGCAATAAATTTTTTATTGATACTTTTTTGTTTGTTTCTTTTGTAACATTATAAATGTCCTGATTGTCACTTTTGATCAATTTAATGTACCCTTGCTGAATAAAAGTATTAATTTCTATGAAAAAAAAATAAAATAAAAATATCTTACTGACCCCAAACTTTTGAATAGTAGTGTATATATCACTTTTAGCCTGCTATTTTGATGTTGGAAAAAGTGCATGGACAAGTTATTATAACCATATAAATGATCAGACAAATTTAATTAAGTTGAAAAAAAACTGTACCTGCACACTGAGGGAGGGAATAAGTCTTTCAAAAAACTCTGGATAAGGATGAGTACCCTACAGAAAAGAGACAGACTCTATGTGAGCGGAATGGTTATTTGTGATTTTGTGATAAACCCACTAAGCGCTTATACTTTACAGCCTCAGACCTTGATTAGCATGTCCAGCTCCATACGGAGGCACATGACCTCAAGAGTCACTGACGCCACCTTCCCAACATCTGGCTGGACAACATCATCAGGAAAGCTCAAGCCGTCTTGCTGCTGATTGGTGTAGCCGTACAGGTTGAGTACTGCTCTGCCACCCTGAAAGAGGAAGATAAACAATAGTAACCACAGGTATTTGTATATGGTTCATACAAAAGGCCTCATCATCTCATCCACCACACACCGGAATAGAATCTACAGTGGTCCTGAAGACAGGATTGTTGTACTTTACTGTACGCCAGTACTTCGGCCTGTTGGGGTTGGTAAGATTGGAGCCATACTTCTCCAAGATGTTAAGAGCGGTGGAAAGTTTCTGCAGGAGGCTGAGGGACTAAAAGGATCAGAAGATATTAATGTACAACAGAATAGTCTGAACAACTAGGAACTAGGAAGTCATACAAATGAGTGGAAAGAGAACAAATTCTTGCGAAACACCAGAGGAAACAGTGACAGATTACCCAGTGCTATGTATTAATATGCGCTTTATGTCAATCATTCACATGGCCAGTATAAACCCATACATTCCCAATTTATACGGTCAGGCCCGTAACCACCATAGACAGTCCCCTCCCCAATAATCGGATATGGACAAATTGTCCCCCCCATCAATATTTGATATTATTGATGCTGCTCTGCTGCACTCCATTACGCACCACTCTGCCTGTTGCTAAAATGATTTAAAAAAAAAAAAGAGATATCTTTTTAAGCAGATATATATTTAAAATATATATTTTCATGTCACTTCAGGTTTAACAGAGAAAGTGCAAGGTAGGATATAAAAGTAGCTAAACATTTGATAACTGTTCTATGGCAGAGATGTTAAACAACTAACAATCATATCCATTAATGCAAACTACTCGATTTTTTGTCAAATTTCACCATATAAGTGATTACTGTAATTCATAATTGAGTACAAGAAACATTAATCAAGCCATTTTCAACATATTAGGAACATGAGTAAGAGCAAATGTGTGCATATTTTAAAATAAAATATTATTTGCAAATATTTTAAATTGACTACAATAAATTCTAGTTATTTTATGTTTTTTTTTCTTTATTTCTTTAAAGCCTCTAATTATTTAATTCCTTTAAATAAAAAGGACTATTACCACCCCCCCTTTGTCCCCCAATCTTCAAGACATGGTCATAACCTTGTATGCGCTCACTATGTGCAAATGGTTAACAAGTCAAATGTTTGCTCCCTGCTGTATAATCACACACTCTTTGGACTGCTGAGGAAAATGAATCATTACACCAGCTCTCACCTCCCTCCTATTATTTCCATTACTGTTCTCCGTCAGCATGCTTTCAGCAGCGATGTAGCAATATTTGCTGGAGGGCGGGAGGGGGATGTTGGCCATGGCTGCCACCCCTGCCCTCATCTCCTGGGCAGAACCTGGAGTAGATAAGCTGCCTTCCGCATTCACCCTCACCTCCTCCAGCTGATCACTGAGAGAGGCCATAGCTGAAAGTGAAAGTCATCAAAGCGGTTTAAAACACACAGTGCCTGAATTATTCATTGTTTCTTATGCCAAAACATCAGAAAACAAACTAATTACACTGTAGTTGGGATTATAGTTAAAGTTTAGTGGCATTAGACAAAGTGGCTTACTGATTTATTATGTTTGAAGCATAAACAAGAGTCAACAACACGTTTGTTGATTAACTTGTCAAACATACGGAGTCATTTTATCGTTTATTTGCAGTCAATGTTAATATTTTACATACATACATGACTGTCACATCATTTAAATAACCTGTATTGATGTTTTTACACTAAATTCACATTAGCTAATACGCTAGCTGTCTGATGAAACTGGAAAGTGAAACCATAACAACTCACATGAAGCTAGTTAGCCAAGTCTTTCTTCAAAATAAGTCTCAGTTTCTAGATAAACGGATGTTTTACTGTCTTCGTTGTTATTTCTCTAACCTGTACGGACAGACGTGTTTATATACTCAAATCAAACCCCTACCATTGGCTTAACTTGCCCGCTGATATTGAATAATCGTACGCTAGCAGGCTAACGCTTAGGATTTATAACCAAAACACTGGTCAGCGACATTACAGAGAACCGTCTAGATGTGGCTCTGTAAACACTTTTTAATCAACTCAACTGTCTGAAGTATTTTATGAGCTGTCGATAGATATTAACATACTCACCGTGTATTGACAGAGGAGCAGCGCTCTCATTCACTCGTACGTAAAACTGAAACAATCATCTGCCCGCATAGAGGCGCTGTGAGGAAGCGCATTTCATCAACAAAACAATTCGTGTAAATTAATAAATGGGTAACGTTAGATTAGTGAAAAAGGAATGAATGACTGCCAGGTAGAGTTACATAAATGTAAACAGATTAAGTTTAATTGTAATATAAAAACGGATGACTCTGTGTGGAATTTGAAGCAACCCTATAATAATAATAATAATAATTCATTTTTTTATTTTTATTATTCTAAATGAGAAACGTAAGAGGCAAGTGCGTATGATAATAAAATCCGACGTCAGTGCTTTGCTGAATATAGGACCAATTGGTTACACCTGCTGACTGCCATTTGATTGCGTTAATGTGGATCACTGGAAACAAGCATGAAACCTATAAATCTGAAGTGCAAAGATTTATTGCCATTGCTCTATGCACATTTAAGTCCACTTTGTCACTTTCACATCTAAGGTTAGTCATTTTTGCTGTCGTAATATAAAATATGCTACGGTATTAATAGCATGCCTGTCCATTTTAAAATGATCTTGCCCGTTACTGATATTGTTTGTTTGGTCTAATCTATCATGGTTTTGAGTGTAGCACGTTTGTTTTACAGTATTGCGGTGTTTTGTATCCTGTGCTGTCTTCGTCTAAATGGAAGGTAA
Source organism: Sinocyclocheilus rhinocerous (assembly GCF_001515625.1). Taxonomy (NCBI): domain Eukaryota; kingdom Metazoa; phylum Chordata; class Actinopteri; order Cypriniformes; family Cyprinidae; genus Sinocyclocheilus; species Sinocyclocheilus rhinocerous. The sequence continues at coordinate 385,520 of NW_015652333.1, read as the reverse complement.
TCTTCTCAACCCATGACTTTGTTTCTAGCGCCAAGCTCTACTGTGACAGGGACACATAACAATCGGGCAAATGCTAATTATGTATAATGATCTGGCAAATGCTATTTTATTTTGTTTTTAGGCATAAATAACACTTCACAATCAATGGGAGTTGGGCAACCTCACCATCCAGTAAACCACACCAGACCCTTTTTCTATGTTCAGCCACCATCTCAGCCTTATTTTATGTATCAATGGCCCATGAATCCATATGGCCACTATGGCTTTCCAGGGCCAGGTAAGTTCAGTCTTTTGAGGCATTGCTTATTGTAGACTATCACTTAACCACAATTTTTTTTTCTTTGTTCCAGCTTTGCACTTTGGCCGTCCATATGTGGCCCCTTATCAGTTTATGCAGTATCCTGGGTATGTGATGCCACATGCGCCCATGCAGCCTATCGATTACAGAAGAATCAACCCCCACTTCCCCTCCGTTGCATCCTACGATTTGCGTGTCCGCCAACACTATCAGCATGCAGGGATGCATCGGGAGACTGCCTGTTCTGAGGTCCAAACAGATCCTAGTGATTCAGTCAACAAACTGTTAGACAAAATTAAGAGTCTGAAGGCCAGTGAACAAGGTGGTGACAAGGGACTTAACACTGTGGTCTCCTCTACCCCTGATGTAGTACAGGGAGAGCAACTGACCTGTTTAAATGAAGACTCTAAGTTAGAGCTCGCCTCTCAGGAAGGTAAGGAGGAACAGGTCAATCAGGTCACAAGGACCACAACCTACAGCGACTCTGCGTATGATGCTGAATCTAGCCAGGGTAGACTGGATGAATGTGTGCTATCAGATGTGCTACCCCTTGACAGTTCCTCTGTCCATGAGGAAGAGGATGCCGATGATGAGCAACAAAGTGTTCCTGATGAAACATGCTGCCTAAATGGAAAGTCAACAACCAGTGCAACTGGCAATGTGCTCTGTAGTGGTGTCAAAGGCACTGCTGATCCAACAGAGAACCTCGATTTGGAGAAACCAGGTGATGAGCTGGTACACAATATTGCATCTACTGATGCTGCTGCAGTTATGGAGCATCTTATAAAGCTCTCTGAAGACTTTGACCTGCAGTATCAAATCCTTCGCTTGCCCTGCAATAAGACAACAACTGGCCTCAGTCTTGAACGAGAGGTTGATCCACTTGTTTACTTTGATTCTCCGTCTACGCTGCTGCCTCCACAAAACTATCTGTCCTCAATCGGCAGTGCATATTCCTACAGCTACTACCCTCAGGTGACCCAAGAGCGCCAGAGTGTCCTGAGTCCGTCCATAGATGAGCTCTCTTCCAGAGATGAAATGTTCTCCACTGATGTGGAGGATCTCGATCTCATTCCGGGGCATGTGTATGTTGGTGGCGGCAAGCTGGCTGAAACCAGTGACGTTCCTGTTCGCTCCAGAAAAGAGCTCCTGAGTGTGGAGAAAACTTGCCCTGTCTGCCAGAAAATGTGCGTGCGCTGCGGCTCAAGCTTGCAGGATGAAGTAGGAATGTGCAAAGTGGCCGAACACAGCCATCTTGAGAGAGATGAGGCGTCTGATCAAGACTGCGAGTATGACCTCAACGCAGAGGTGCGGAGTAACTGCGAGTCACCGAGAATGCCCAAGAGGAAGTGTTGCAGTAGGCATGTGCTGCCCTCTTGTGGGCATCACTGTGCCAAACACCGGCACAGGAAGCTGCTGTGTGAAGGCCAAGAGAGCTGTGATCTCCGTGAGCAGGCTCGTGTGCATCCCAAAGGAGAGTGCTGTGAGGAGTGTGGCTCTCTGGCTAAAGCAGATAAGCGAATTCAAAAGGGTACCTTGTTTGTTTGTTTTAGGTGTTTTTTTTTTTTTTTTTTTTTTTTTTTTTTAATTTGCATTTTAATGCTGTCACAAGGTGGTCAGCTCATGCAAAAATTATTTTTAGAGCGACAATGGAAAGAGGGTGTTGTCTCTGACCAAGAGAATTGGGTGAGCTATGGTGCCAAACCAAGATCTTTGAGGCAAGTTAGTGGACCTCAAGATCAAGGTAGGACATGTCCTATTTAATGGGGGGGGGGTTGTTTTTGCCTACTTGGCTGTCTAAAGTTGTTCAATGCAAGTGACAAGTATGGCTTGTCTTTTAAACTGTTCTTTTTGATTTGTAAAGGGAGGACTCCTTTGAGAAGGCCGACTTGTAAGACAGTCCACCAGCAAAGGCCAAGAAGTGATTATGATGACTATGATGAGACCCAATTTGCCTACTGCCAGAGAGGCAGAGGTGAGTTTAGGGTTTTAAACCAGTCAAATTGTTTTGTAATCTCGTTTTTATTTGTGCAACATCTGTCCCATCAGGTGCTATGAAGAAAAGAGGCACAAGATACTAAACCACGATGCACTGCTGTAATACTTAAATGTATTACCCGAAACTTGTGTAAAAAAAAAAAAAAAAACTGCTGGCTGCATGTTTGCTGTTGTCCATGTGTTTTATTTTTGTTTTATTTTTATTTTTTTTATTATCTGCAAGGGCCAGATCATTAGTGTGGACTTTTGGTGGTGAACTTTTAAAATGAAAACTAGTCTAGTGTTAGATTTTTCTGCCTTTGCCCAAATATACTAAAGAGTGGGGACAATTTGGCAGTTTGGCCACTCTTAGTTCAGATGTCTTTTGTTTTTATTACCGTGCTATTTTTATACATCTGTGTAATGCAGAAAACTCCATCTGTACAGTGTTATTGTGTCATTAAAGTCTCAGCATTGCACTTGACCCGTGCCCAGTAATTGTTCTTTTTATTTATTTAAAAAAAAAAAAAAAACTGCTGGCTGCATGTTTGCTGTTGTCCATGTGTTTTATTTTTGTTTTATTTTTATTTTTTTTATTATCTGCAAGGGCCAGATCATTAGTGTGGACTTTTGGTGGTGAACTTTTAAAATGGAAACTAGTCTAGTGTTAGATTTTTCTGCCTTTGCCCAAATATACTAAAGAGTGGCTTTTTTTTTTTCTTTATCCCGTCACATCTGACTAAATTCTAATTTTTTAAAAGTTTGCCTCAATGGCTATGCTAAGTCCGACTGACCATGTTTGTATTTGCAGGAGTTACACTGACTATTATTAACTCTGAGGTTAAAAAAAGGTACCACATTAGATCAAATGTCACAAGCTTCTCAGATTCTCCATCTGATTTTATATTTCAGCACTGCAATACGTTATGTCACTTTGAATGACAGTTTTGACATTTAAAAAGTCCGTTTGAGGGCTTCCTCTAAATTTAATCTGATTTTGCCCAGAGGACTGGTATAGAAATGGATAAACAGCTTGTCATGCAATACTGTTCAACAATGCGCAAAGTAAAAGTTTACTTCTCACAGCACTGTCGGCATCTTCACTAGTTCCCAGTAACTTGGTTCATCCTTTTCAAAATCTATTTCAATGCTATAAATCCTACTTTTTGAATCACTTAACGTTAAGCGTTCATAAACATGCTCAAAAGACAACTGAAAGATTTAATATTTTTGCAGTGTTTACTTAAATTGAGGATTATGTGATTAAGAAGATTGTTGTACGTATCGTTCAAGGCAAGTACGTATTTGTTTTGAAACTAATTTAATCCGCCTTCAAACAACTAAACGATCAGACCTGTTTAGACTTGATTAGCTCTGGTGAAGGGGCGTGGCAATATGATTAGCGGGCTTCTCTATTGGCTGTTCTCTTCGCAGAGGTCGCTCGCTATTGGCTGCGCTGTGGGAGTAGCAGAGAGCGTTCACAGTACAGCCTTTGAAGAAGGCAGAGTGAAGTATGACAGATGAGGCTGCTCTGCATGCGATGTTCACCGTTTGCTTAGATGAAAACACCTCTGATATGCAAGGTGAGTTCCCCCCTCTCCTTTCAAAGAAAGGGCTGAAACTACTTGGCTTTCCTATTTGTGCACTCGCATCAAATTTGTTCTGAGATTTTATCCCTTGTTAAGCTCTGACAGAGTTTACAGCAAACAAAACCTGTTTGTTTGGATCAGTTTTTGTTCTATTGCATCGATGCATATTTGCTGCATTACGTTTCAACCGCGGTTTTATAACCTGCCCTCAGCGTGTAACTTTATTGGAGCACATTGTCTGTTCAAAGCAAGTTCAGCCTCTGTAGCAGCCCATCAAGTTTTGCATTGTGTTTTACTGTATTTGGTTGTATTATGCATCAGTGCAGTACGGAAGGAACCTGCTCTTTTACACTGCAGCAGGGTTATTTTGGGCAGCTTTCAGTCTCTGTTCCGGTTGAAGTCTTGTTTTGATTGTTTAGAGACACGCCACAATGGCCGCGTGTCAAACCATAGTGAGCTGCCTAACTAGGCAACATTTCTGGGTGATAAAGGCGTGCTGGATGCCCAGAAATGTGAGCAGCTTGCTAGGTTTTGAGACACAGCCAATGGCAGTTATTCTAAATATGCCTGTTTTTGAAAACAGACGTGCCCTGATAATGCCTGTACATGTCACACAGTCCAAAATATTTGGGTTATCTTTATAAATCCCAAACTTCAGCACACAGAGTCTGTTTATATGTCATTCAACTTCAACAGAAATGTTGACAGAGGTTGTTTGACTTTACTGTGTCCTTGTGTCTTCATTAGTAAATTCCACTGATATTATCTTACATTATCTCATCTCAGTGCTTTGCTATCAGACACTGCTTGATCCACTCAGCTTTCGAGTTGCCTTTTCTCTATACATTTGGTTTCTTATTAACATGGGTTTGTGTTGATGATCGGCATGCACTTTAATCACTGTAAGAGTTCTGTTAATTTGACACCCGTTCAGACAGCATTTCAGTACAAAGTTAAACACTTATCTGCTTCCTGTCACAAACACACCCTGCTCGACTGAAGCTCAGTGTGTTTAATTTAAAAAATAAACACAGATGAAGATCTGCCGCATAAATTGTCGCACTGGGATGTTTCACATTTCTCCATTGTTTACGCAGGTTAATGTTGGAGGTGGCAAGCTGTAATGCCAACATCCCACATGCGTCTTATGTTGCATGAAAAAAAGGCATCAAAAAGTAAAGGCCAAGGGCATGCATGAATAGCGCCCCTCCCCACCTGCTCAAGTCAGCACATTGCCCTTGAGAAATGTCTCACGCCCTTAGTTTTTAAGTGACGTTTTTCATTTCCCCCCCCTTTCTGACAAATCCCCTGATTCAGCTGCATCCATCAGGTTGATGCTAGCGCACCGCTGACGGTTTGTTATCTGCTTGTTTCATTGTCTTAGTTTCCGAAGATTGACCCTCAGTGAAGCTTCCACCATGGGATTCATGTTTCTTTAAAGATACAATCGAAAAGGCATAGTTTCACATTTGATAATATCTTGTTGTGAGGCACATCTAGTATGCCAGTCCCATTGTATTTCTTTAGTCATGCTCTTAATCCTCTATTGTTTTAAAGTAAAAGTAAAAAAAGGCAAATATTTCCAGTCTGGGTAGAAACATGGCAAGTGAAAGCTAGCTTGCTCAGCATAAAATGAAATATTGATGCCAGTACAGAAGTGAGAACTCAAAGGACATGTTCACAAGGTTACACCTTCTCAAATATTTCATATGATTTAGAAAATGTGCCCACAGGACGTTTAATAGATTGGCACGTTTTCTCCCCTGTGTGCCGAAGGAAATTATGCTATGTGAAATTGAGCTGGAATGGTTTTCATGGTAACTGAAATATGAAGCACATGATTTCTCCATAACAGGGATCTGGATTCGTAGCATTCACATTGGTTTAATTTTCGCTGCACTTTTTTTTTCAGATTTGCAATGACACCAATTTGATGAGCATGAAATAATCATGATTTCAAACGATGAACTGGGCTCATTTAGCCAAAAGGTTTATTAGTAAATGAAAAGTATTCATGTCTGTAAGTCTCTAAAGCCTTCTATGTAATGTGTTTTGATTGGAAGTCCCAAAGAGAAAGGAAATATTTCCACTTCTCCATCACAAGATAATGTGCACCTAATAACGGATAAACCCTCAGGGGCGTCCGTCTATTCATGCCACAATAGCAGGCTTAATTGCATTATTAATTATTTTTCCCCTCAAGGGATGGAGTGGAATTATACGTATATGAGCAATTACTTGCATGGTATAAAACCTTTGAACTTGAAAGAGAAGAACATTGTGATAACTGTTTTGTTTTGCATGTCATGGTCACATGAGCAAATTATTATGTTATGGCTGTAAGTGTAACAACAGGAAGTCTGGAGTGAAGTTTATGCTGAAAACGTGGGCACAAATCATTTAACTTTTAATTTGGTCACTTGGCAAGTGTTCATTCTTTTCTCAGGTGATTGACGTGTAGTACCGCCGGCCTTGAATACTCCTCCCTTAGTGACAAGCATTGAGCCAAGCAATTAAAATGCATATTAGCTGTACAGTACCTGAAGGAAACAAATGCCCTCAAATACATTTTAGATGAGGTTAGAAAATATTTGTAAGCTCTGAATTTGTTAAGGTCAGAAGGAGGCATGAGTGCCGGAGGGGTTTTGAACTCTCATTCACTGGTCAGCTTCATGCATGCTAAGAGTCATGTGTCATGCAGGTTTCCAAAATTGTGCCTACAGGCTCAACTAAACTAGGTCACATTTTGCTGTTGCTTGAAAGAGGACGTTTTTCATCCAGTGAAAAATTTTACTTCCATTGTGTGTGCATTTTAAACACTCTTAAGTGGATTACGCTGCCATAAAATGCTGTTCTACTCGATGGGCAATGAAACCACCCTGGTTACAAGGCTACATTGATAACAGAAAACAATAATAATAAGAATAATAATAATAATAATAATGTATTTTATCTATATAGTGTCGTTTAAAATATTAAATTCCATGATATTATCATAAATACTAAACCGTATAAGTGAAGACAAAATAAACAGTACATAAAAAGAAGAGGGATAGATATAAAGCAAAGGAAAAAAACGCAGAACAAAAGAGCACAAAGGACACAGACCAGCAGTCAGGAGAGGAGGAGTACTAGATGTGTCATTGGGCGAGGTATGTCACCCCCTTATCATGATCATGTGCTTAGGAATAATTCATCTTACACAGATTGAGAGATGCACAAAGTGATACGCATTTCTCATGTTACATCAACTTGTATGTATCATACAGCAAAAATGTATCCATTCTGCAAACAATATTGTTTCTGGCTCAAATATTTCAAATATATGCTAAATGTATGTTGTTAACCGTGCAGATTTTTCAAACTGAAAATGTTTAACCATACAAAATGTGCTTCAAGAGGCAGAAAGTACTTTTCTAATTTTGAAATACAATTTGAGCAAATGCAAAATGTGTTTTTAAAATATAAAATGTAAAATATAAATGTATTTAGACAAAGTATGGCCATACATGTTTGGTAGGGATGTAACGATTCACTCAACTCACGATTCGATTCGATTCACGATTTTGATTTCACGATTCGATTCGATTCACGGTTGTTGTTGTTTTTTTTTTAACAAAATGAGATTTAAGACAAATTATAAATTATATGTGTCCTTTTATTATTGCTTGGACAAAATACTGTACGTTTCTTTGTGAAATTGAAATATAACACTATAATAATATACTAATATAGCACTTGTAAATTATTGCTCTTTTGTTGGTTTTGATTGCTTCTATTGTCCTCATTTGTTAATCGCTTTGGATAAAAGCGTAAGCTAAATAACACAATTTTAAATATAGTGTAAATGTAAATAACAAAACAATTTGAAAACAAGCCCGAAATCAAATAAATAAGTAACACAAATAAAACAAATCTCTTCATATAAACAAATTAAGGCTTTGTCTGTGCTCTTAACATTAAAATTAGAGGCAACCACTGCATTTTAATCATGATCCAAACAGAGATGCTGCATACATGCAACATGAGCATTTTTTTTAATCTAAAAGATTGTATAATTTCGAAATTTGAAGCAAAAACAGAATGGTTTGACTTCAGTTATGTGAAACTACACATAAAAAATATCTGCATGAAACAGAAACAGACGAGCTGAATGAGACGCAGATTCACTCTCTGCCAGCAGGTGGCGCTTAAAACGTTTCCTTGCTTTCCGCTGTAAACAAAGGAGCGCTGCACATATGAACTTTAATATGCATTATACAGAGGCAAGAGGAAAAGAAAAAATACCATCGAAAGACAGTAAGTTCCCCTCAGACATACATTCATATAAACTCCTACCCCTAACTGAATCGCGATTTGTTTAGCATCTCAACCGATTTGAATCGTCACACATTTGAATCGATTTTCAACCGGCTCGCAGTTAATCGTTACATCCCTAATATATATATATATATTAGTCTAAAGTGAGGGCCAAAAGTGCGTGTAGTTGAAGAAACGCCCATCATGCCTTTTGTCTGGCAAATCA
>NW_015652333.1:355794-376755 GCF_001515625.1 Sinocyclocheilus rhinocerous | reverse complement strand
GAAATGTTGAAATGTTCTCTTTAAGGGAGTGTTTATTCCAAACTGTGAAAAAAAAGGCTGAATTAGCCCTAATTGTGTATACACTGTTTACTTAAAAGGGCCCAAGGGCTGTATCTTTGATACATTTGTCATTATTTTCTCAGTTTATATTTGTTTATTCAGTGTTTATTTTCTCGTACTGATTTTCCAGATTTCAGGTTAAGATGACTAAAACTTTCTTTTAATTTTTGATTTCCAGAAATTAAATAGTTGATTCTGAACCAGTCAATTTACGTTGTGAATATTCGTCTGCTTGTTACTGCTGGTAATTTGACTTTAGGCGATTGTTGGTTCTGGGGTAGGGGCGTTCCCTTCTATGCTGCAGGACATTGTGAGGTTGGGGAGATATTTGATGGTTTAGGCCTGTGCTGTAAGTGCTGTAAACTCCAGGTTAGGCCCGTGACAATATAAAGCCTGGAGCCCTCCTCATTTTATATTAATCAGATTAATCAGAATAGTACGGAGCGTATTGAATTTGGAGGCAAGGACAAAGATCCTTTGTCACCATTCATCCAGAGCCACAGGATATTTAACCCCTATCAAGACGGGCATAAGTACCCGTTACACACAGAAAGACCGTAAGTTCCCCTCAGACATACATTCATATAAACTCCTACCCCTAACTGAATCGCGATTTGTTTAGCATCTCAACCGATTTGAATCTTCACATTTAAATCGATTTTCAACCGGCTCGCGGTTAATCGTTACATCCCTAATGTTTGGTTTAAGATTAAATTAATTATGAAATAAATCTAGAAAATTGTAGCTGTGGTGGAAAGTGTCAGATGCATTGGGGGAATGTGTATTATTAGAAAATGCTGTGAACGGAGGTGCGCTCACTCTATTGGTTAGTAAGACTGCAACTCAAGGCTGGCAGTCATGCATATGCTCTGGAACAGAGTAATATCGCGTCCATATCGCAGACTTTGCGATTAGGAAATCGCAACGTCTCAAATCGCGATTTCGATTCGATTTCGATTAATCGCACAGCCCTAGTGGGAATGTGTATTATTAGAAAAGGATAAAAATTATTTCACTATTTTCAGACATGCTGTTTTCCTGATTGGTTTATGAAATGTGAATAATGTACAGCAAAATTACTTTAGAATGGTATTTTGCATTAGTAAATATTTTTTTGCCATTTATGTTTATTTTCTTTATTTCACAAAATATTGTTGCATATTCCCCAATGAACTTCCCTCTTGATATGATACAGTTTACCAGTAACATGGGGCGAGTTTATTTATTTATATACATATTCTGTGGCCATATGTTATAGATTCATTCTTATGTTCATTCTCATGTTCAAAATTAAACAATTTTAAACATGAAATATTATTAGGTGTTTTAGTTTCACCTCTAATTTCTCCTCATTTAGGGCACAACTTAAAAACAGGCACATTTAACCTCATTCTCCCTACTTTAGGAATGGATTAATTTAAAGTCTGTTAAATGACTATTTCTTTGGTTCTTTATTGTCTTGCATTTTCGCATATTTTACAGAGCTATTTCATCGTTATGGGGAAGGATATTCCTGAAGACTGCTTTTATTTCCAGCTGTGCTCATTGAATGATTTGAAACCCTGCTTGGATCTGTGCTAAACCCATGGTAAGAATCACTCCGTGAAGCAATCAAGTCATTTCACATAATCAAAAAATTAATCATAGATAATTAACCAATTAAGCCGTTTTGTTTTTAGTTCACAATACACGATTTAACCTCAGCGTTCTTCACCATTGGTGTCTACTAGGGTGATTGTCAGTCCTAATCCCTGCTGATTTGTTTACTTATCCAGGGCGTCTACATCTAAGTCAAGCCTGACAAGAATTTAGATCCAGCTCACAGCTAGCGCATAATAAATTAACCCCTCTGCCTGCATGTGTATGTGCCAAAATTTTTCCCCTGGATTAAATCCTTGACAGTCTGTTTTGATGCAACATATTTGTCTCGCTTCCACAGGAAGAGCTAGACGTGGATTAAAGCACTGACGGCCCCATCAACACCGAGTGGTTGACGGAGAAGTGCATTGGCGATACAAATCGGCAAGGATACCTTAATCGAAGCAACCTAGAAGCCACATTTTAAGGACGATGGACACCTTGACCCAGAGCTCCATGCTTGAGTGCCAAATCTGTTTCAACTACTTCAGCCAATGGCGCCGTCCCAAACTCCTGCACTGCCAGCATACCTGCTGCTCCGTGTGTCTGAGCCAGATGAGGCTCAGCCAGAGAGAGCTCCGCTGTCCGTGGTGTCGTTGTGTGACGCAGATCCCCGGCGGCCTTTCGGTCTCGCATCTTCCAGACGACCCGGAAGTACTTTCCATTATTAGTCTGTCTCACTCCTCCGAACACACTCCCATCTTTATACACTTACCCAATAGCAGCTGCTACCTGCTGCCTGTCCCTTTGGACACAGATGGGGCGTTGCTGCCTGGAGAACCGGCATGCCAATTTGGTCCTAAAAGCTTTGGGGTGTTAAACGTCTCTGATGGCCGGAGCCTTGTGCTGGGAGATGACACGGGTGAGGAGGAGATGGAGGAGGAGGTGGCGGTTAAGACCACAGCATGGACAGGGGTTTGCACTGTACTACTTGTGGCATTCATTTTGATTTTTCTGCTGTGTATCGTGTTGCATAACATGTCCTGTGTGTCCAAGCGCTTCACTATTATTTCCTGCGGATGAGACAGATTCATCAAATTCAATTGTAGAGGACCTACCAATATGGCTCAATCTCTTATGTGATTTCAGATGTGATTGTGATTATGTACATCACGTACCTATGGTGACTATATATATATATATATATATATATCTCAGTAGATGAGCAAAACGGAATGAAAGAAGTCAAGGGCACAATCTATGCAATTTGTGGTATTTCAAATATCTGTGAAAGCCCTGATTCATTCATTCTTAGGGAATTTGTTCAATTAATGTGCAGAAATGTCATTAAAGAATCTAACAGTATTGACTCCATGTATTTGCATGTTTTGTATGTACCTGAGGGAAATTAACTTGGTCTCTAATACTACAGTAGAGTTGTGCGTTATTGACAGTCTGTAGGAGTTGTGCAGTTTGTGACCGAACAATAAAATGTAGAAATGAAATGACATATTACTACGTAGCTGCTCTGCCTTTAAATAATGTTCATTGCTGTATGTATTTGATTTGATGTTTCAACTAAGCAGTTTCTTTACATTTTTTTTACTAATGTGTTTTGACTTTGCCTTTGATTAAATGAGTGAAAACATCAGTCTCATTAAAAACAAATTAAAATTAATATAAGAACCTTTTGACTCCTCTACATGCTGCTTAAAAAGCTGCACAAATACACTACTGTTCATGTCTGGGGCCAGAGATTGTTTTGGAAAGAAGTTAATACTTTTTTTCAGCAACGATGCATTAAATTGATCAAAATCGACAGTGAAGACTTTTACGTTGATACAAAAAAAATAAAAGCAAAGAAATGTTCTTTTAAGCTCTATATTCATCAAAGAAAAAAAAAAAACATAGTTTCCAACATTAAGAAGAAATTTTTTTTTTTTTGAGCACCTAAACGGTATTAGAATGATTTCTGAAGGATCATGTGACAGTGAAGACTGGAGTAATGAATGACAGCTGAAAATTCAGCTTTGCCATCACAGGAATAAATTACATTTAAAAATAGATTAAGAAAACAGTTATTTTAATAATAATATTTCATAATATTCCAGTTTTTACTATCAAATAAATGCAGCCTTAATGAGCATAAGCGACTTTTTTCAGAAACTTAAAAAAATCTTACTGGCCCCTAATTTGTTAATGGTAGTATGCATCACAGATGCATTTCCCCCAGACATAATTAATGATGTTATCAGTAACTTGTTGGACATTAAATTAGATTAATACATGTACATCTAAGCAAAGTCCCTTTAAGGGTTTTCTATAGTCTTTGATCTAAGTAATAATAATTTTCTGAATACCACATTTGTACATTGATATCCAAATGTGAGATAAGCTCTGGCCCAGTGAGGCTCACCCATCTGCATCAAAAGCTGTCAACACCACCCATCACACTTGATTGATGACAGTATTTTTGCTTTTTTTTCCACCTATTGTTCTTGGAATGCTATAAAAAGAGCACACATCTCTGTTGTATGCAATTTATTGTTTCACATTGTGATGTGGATTGATGCTTTTACAATTTTGGGACAAATCAGTCACTACAGAAACGGGTTGAACGACTTCAGATTTTTTAAAGGCGACATTTATATGATGAAAGTCGAGTCGATGTCGACTAGTTGCTGATGACGTCACTAATGAACAAATAAGCCACTATAAATCTAACACACCCATTATCAATTTTATTTGTTGTAGCTGCTAGTTGCTTAGGCCTACATCATACAATGTCTGCCTGGCATGTTTTACCCTTCTACGATTTTTAATTGTAACAGTAGCAAACCCACAAGAGGTCAGGTGTTAATTTGCACTTTAACATTGAAAGTCTTATCACACTGTGGAGCGCATTCGGAGTATGCATTTATTTGTCATTTTAACTGTTTGTAAACTGAGCGTAATTTCTTATTCTGTTGCGCCCTATATAGGATCAGTGACTAGTCAACGTCAAGCTTAAAGCGTCATGGCAGGGCATTAAACTCAAGTCAACTAGTCAATTAGTCTGTGCAACCCCTAAACCAAACTGTATTGAAGACTCACAAATTATTATGAATGATCAGTTTTTCATCAAGGTCGTATATAGTAAATACATTCTGCTATACTTTTAAATTGTGATCTTATAGTCCAAGTTAAATTATGAATAGACCTGATATGATCTGATATGATAACATCATGTGATATGATATGATATGAAAGACAAATATCTTGTTACAAATGACAAGCATATGACAGTATTCACATTGTACATGTTGTACTCTTAATTAACCTTATTTACCTTACTCTTAATTAATTTATTTTTTTAAATGTGCATTTATAACACTATACTTTGTGTAGTTTTACTCTGGAATTAAATTGCAAAAAATAGTCACCTTAGCTGCAATGGTGTTTCTAATGCAGCTGAGGAAGATATGACAGTTAAAATTGAGACAAAAGTCATTATGACATAAAAAGTAGAAATTATGACAAAACCAGTAATGAGATAAAATCATCATGACAAAAAGTTGAAATTATGAGATAAATAAACATTATACAAGTCAATTATGACAAACTAATTATGACATAAAAAGTCAAAATGTGACTTTGACTTTGTATGACTGTTTCTCATTCATCAATTTCAGCTTTCTATGTAATAATTAAACATTTCTTCTTGCGTGGAAATGGGCTTCCATGTGTACTTCCATAGACTGCTACATTTAATTCCACATTTCAAACTCAGAAATGTGAAAAAGCTACATGCAGAAAAGGTACATTATCCATTAATTTTACAGACATTTCAGCCAACTCAAAAACATAATGTAATGCAGTGCAAATTCAAAATACAGGTAAAACACCAAAAAAATCACCCTAAAAAATCAACACAGAAAATTCCATCATATTAATACAGTACATTACAGTAGATTTTTTTTTCTTTTTGAGTGTACTTCAAAGACTTTGCTTGCACATATAGTGGAAGGGCTTTGTTTTGGATAAAAACATCTGCTAAGTGAATAAATGTGTGTATGTAGAAGAGTGACAGCTGTTACAGCAGCAAAAGGAGGAAGAACTTTTTATTAATCACATTGCTTTAAAAATTAAATGTTTCATAAGAAAATATGGGTGTGGCGTTCCAGCAGTTTTTTTGGGGGCATGTTATTTTGTCAGTATCCATATTTAGAGCTCTGCTTAACAATGCCAAAAGAGCACACCTCATTTACCTTGGCCTGCATATGTCAACATGCTACAGAACTGCACGCATTTGCTGAAATCATGCAAAGTGCCAGGCAGCACTGTACATGATTGATGGTGTTGTCCACATGTCGGTTTCCTCTCTAACTTTAGTAAATCACCTATCCAAAGGGGCCTTTAACAGGCCATTAACACACAACACTGACACAATCCATCTTCACAGTCACACACGCTTACAAATCCTCTAATGCTCTGCACAAGGATGTTGTCATCTGCTTTTGAAATATATATTTGGGAAATATATGGATAAAAAATATTGCCAGGACAAAGAGCTTGGGATAAAAAGGGTAAAAAAAAAAAAAATCTGTTCTGACTGATTTTCAATCTTAACTGTCAGTTGTGGGCTAGAAGACAAATTAATCCCAGCTGACGGCTTGTGCTGCAATAAGAAACCTAAATTCAGAGGGACCTGCATGCTATATCATTTTATTACTAATGGAGCTTGAACAGCAGGTGGTATAGGCTACAACTAAAGAAATAAATGTGTAAAATCACTTTCACGCAAAATTCCTTTCGTGTAGAACAAAGAGTGAAGCATGAAAACCAACAAGCTGCAAACAAATTCAGACATACAGAGACCAAAAATGTGCTCGATTTGAAAATATGTTTTTTTTAAATGAACGTTATCATGAATATTTGACTCTTCTACAGTGTTCAGTATCTCACAATCTCATAATTAAGTTATTAATTTAGTAGCGCATCCAGCCATTAGTAGATCATACCAGCAGGAGGCACTAGTACACTGCAAAACAAATGAGCACAGACCTGAGTAATTCTTTCCCTTCGAAATGCACTTTATTTGTTCATCTTGATAAAGAGCAGGTGCCATTTAGTCACGGTATATAAGGAATGACTCATCTCTAAGCAACATGTTGGTTTAATGAAAATCAGCATGTGATCATCTATTCCCTTTGGTCAATGTGGCTCCACTAATGTCTTTCAAACCTCATTTATAATTTAGTTCCGATGTTCATTAGTCAAAAGCTACAGGATTTGTAAAGGAGATCACATATAGCACACTTCACCTAGATGAAGAATAAATTATTAATAATTGCTAATATAAAAAATGTTCAAAGATAGAAAGCTTTAAATTCTTTAGCTCACAATGCTGTATATGTACTGATAACTGGAATCAGATGTATGAAGAAAGAAGGCTATAAATAAATAAATATTTATCGTGTGATTTTTATAAGAAAGATTTTCACAGTTCACAGCCCAGGCGAACGATTTCATCTATTAGAAAGTCCACGTCCTCCCTCTGAGTGGCTGGGTTGGAGAAAACACAACGGAAGAAATTCACTTTGTCTTCCAGAGGTTGATAGCCAATCATTGTGAATCCTTCCTCCATCATCTTTGTCTTGATTTTTGGAGCCACCTGTGGGAATTCATAATGTCAGCTTACAAGCAGATAAACTGTCTTCCTAAATTTACTGGTTAATTAAGAAATGAAAAGGTTTCATTTCTTGACTCACCATATGAAGTTCTCTGTCTCGCTCTGGGCTTGGAAGAATGCTTTGCAGTCGTTTTGGGAGATACCGAAAGCAGACATTACTGTGTTCGGGCTGAAATAATATGTGAAATATATGAAATCATAAAGCAATGATTTATGTAACGCACAGGGAACCAAACTTCATCATGAGCTCTAACAACTGTTCGAATTATTAAGCAATTTTCATCTTAAAATGTGCTGAAAATTTACAGAAACATGGCACTTACCTTTCCTTTGAAGACAAGCTGAAAGTCTGTTCTCCTCTTCAGTTTGTAGTAAAGATACTCTGCATTTTCCAGGCAGTGGTTGATCTGTGCTTCAAAACCCTCAGAACCCTATAAAGAATTTATTTAATATTTGCTTTCTCTATAAGAAAAAGAAAAAAAAAATGTGTTTTTGGACGGTTGTGCTTCAAGGTTTAGTTTTTGTGTGTGTGTGTGATTTTGCCATATTTAAATCTTTGAAATCTTTGAATCAGTCTTAAAAATGCAGAAGAGAAATAAACATTTTAAAAGCAGATGAAACCAAAGGCTCACTCACAGAAAAGAATAATAGAATATGTGATCCTGGACCACAAAACCAGTCTTAAGTCGCTGGGGTATATTTCTAGCAATAGCCAAAAATACATTGTATGGGTCAAATTTCGAAAAATTGACCCGTATGACTGGTTTTGTGGTCCAGGGTCATATATGGTTATATAAAAGAATAAATAAAATATGTTTTGATATATATATATTTTTTTTATAATTGGGGTACAATTCCTACTTTTCAGTTCTGGATATTGAACTATTTCAAGCAATCTTTTGCCTCCACTTCTTTCATCTTCACAAAAAAAAAAAAAAAAAAAAACACCGCTAGCGCATTATACTGCAGCCATTTTATTTTTTTCTTACAAACCAGTCCAAATTAATGTCAATCCAGAACATTCCTTTAACTCCAAACTTGAATTATAGTATATGAATAAATACAGTGCATGAATAAATAATTTAAACTGACATCAGCCATTGCATTGCTAATTTATTGAAAGCTGAGGAACAAAAAGGAATGGGGCCGTCAGGTTTCCATCAATAAAACTGTTCATATGTTCAACTGCCAGGTGCGTTTCAGCTGAAACTCTCAAACACAAGAGCAAACCAAAATACATTCCAGTGTCCATCTAGAAATAATTCCAAATGAACAATTCATATTCACTGAATTACTCAGAAGGACCTCAACAGATTAAATCTGAATCTAAATTTTAAATGACACTCAGGTCATGTGATCTGCATGTCTAAGGCATTGTTGACTGAACAATTCTACTGTTGGCCAGGAAGGACTGTGTGTCTTCTTAAAGCTGTTATACAGATCTATATGCGGTGTCCCCTAGTGACCTCAAAACTATTTCTAGAAGTTATGAAAGGGGCAATCATCTCAGAACTTTAGATCAACTGCAGGAACATTTCCCACAAGTGCTGACGAAAAGCCACCGCCAAATACTACAAAAATATCTCTAACATAGATATCTTTCATTATCTCCGAGTGCTATTCAGCCAGAGAAGGCAATAAATTACTGTACAGGTCTACATTCTGCCATAAACAATGATTTTAATGATGTTTAATCCCAATTTTAATGTACATTTATGTCTTCACTTGTGCGTATTGGTTTTGGCTGGAAAAAACAAAACAAAACAAAAAACTAGGGGTCAGGTTTGCTGTTCTAGGTACTGTTTAGGAATTGGAGAAGTCTAGAGGCTCTAAACCCCACCCACAAACTTGAAGGACCACCCTCTCATTAGCATAACACTTCTAAAGAGGCCTCTGACGCCCCCTTGTGGGAGGTGTAATTTGGGTTAAGTGCAAAGTAGGATGTCGTGAACAAAAACTTGAGCTTTCACAGTGAGAACTTAGGTCATGATTAATAGTTGAATTATACAGGAAAGTTTCAGTATTAAATGCTAACTGAAAGGAAGTAAACAGACATGAGTGTTTGGACTCTATATGTGCGTATAATTGATTAAATCAGTCCTTTTGCAACTCTTGACCTATAATATAGCGTATGCATGTGTTTCAGAGCGGCCGCTATAAGTACAGCAGTGTGTTCGGAGCGCTGCAGTGTGTGTGTCGGACGGAGGGACCGAAGGCTTTGTTTTCAGGTCTGACTGCCACGCTGCTCAGAGACGCGCCATTCTCTGGGATATACGTCATGATCTACAGCCAGGCCAAATACACGCTGCCACGAGGTTTGTGTGAGAATATACTGGATGCACTTCAGCTTTACATATGTGTGTGATTTAAGTAGGATTTCAGCATTCTAAATGGTTAATTTTACAAAGAAACTTCTAGCTCATATTTATTTTACGGAAACAAAATTTTGCACTGTGATGTTTGTATCTTAAAGAGTCCTTAAAGTGACATGGGGGGATTTTCTTTTTTTTTAGAAAAAAAAAAAAAAAAAAAAAGTATTTTTTTCCATCTGGGAGCTGTCTTTTTCCAGATCACATTTCTGATGGTGGTTGAAAGCACATTTAGTTTGAATAAGGAGATTGTCTGTCAAACCTTTGCCTTCCACATGAGCCACAGTTTGAAGACATCTACGTGCCGTCCACACTGAATGCTTTTGTCCCCAGTGTCGTAGGACACATCATAGTGCTTGTCAGGTTGGAAGAGATACTCGGCACACAGCTGATTACATTCCTGCAGGAGGCCCTGAGAACAACACATGGCCTTTACATTACATAGCCTTGGTTTTCAATACCTCCTCAAGAATCAATGACTCTTTGCAGCCTGTTGTGATGTGTATGAATTCCTGGTTTGTCCTGAGCAGTAAAGCTGCCCATTGTTCTTGACAAAACCTTGATTCCTAGACGTGACTGTCTTGCATGCTTTGCAGTCTGCATCATTTGCGTTCAGAGATTGATATTGAGATCCAACTGTGTCACTCAGGAAAATTGGGGGAAAAATACAACCATCACAAAAGGCTGACACTACTGACACTGAGGCACAATATTAACCATCAAGGGCATGTCCTTCTGAACAAAATCAATTTGTGTAAATTCACCTATATATGTTAAGTAAATTTATGTTATTCAGCTTCTTCAGAGCAGTAAAACATACAAAATATATATATTTTTTGACTATATGATTTTTTTCCCCACATTTTATATCTCGTTATTCTCAGCTCACCTTCCTCTTCACTAGAATGGTTGAGCATTGCAGTGGGACGCCCATCATCTTGTGTGGGTTCCAGGTCACAGAATGGGCTCTGGATGAATGCATATGAATAAAATGATGATGTTAGATGTTGAAATAATTCCACCAATTTAAAATACACTTTGAAAATATAAAATGATTTTTGAAATGGAGGTGGAATCCATTAGACAGAAACTTTTTATCAATTTGATGTTTTCTAGGAGCAAGGCTGTAATTGCAGGTTCTGGCCAACGATCAGTACAAAATAAATGAAGGTAAGAAAGATTTTAGGCTGACAGGGGTTGAGTGGGTTATATGTTTTAACACAGACTCACAGAGTAAATGTCAATGTGCTTTCACCACACTCCTTTTGGAGCTACAATTGTAGAGAAATAACGTGAATTATCCTGCAGAACACCAAATGTAATAGCAATGAAGGTGACACTTTGTGTTGATTAAAAGAAAATGAAACATAGGGAT
This sequence comes from Sinocyclocheilus rhinocerous, assembly GCF_001515625.1. Lineage (NCBI taxonomy): Eukaryota > Metazoa > Chordata > Actinopteri > Cypriniformes > Cyprinidae > Sinocyclocheilus > Sinocyclocheilus rhinocerous. The sequence continues at coordinate 365,702 of NW_015652333.1, read as the reverse complement.
GTTGAAGAAGCATCCAGAGAATTGACTGCAGACATTTAAGGTAGATGAAGCAGCCCATGCTTGCATTAGCCAACAAGATTTAAAAGCAACATGAGAGTCCAACAAACAGGTAGCATGTAAACAGGAATGTGATCAGGTAAATACTAAAAAAGTACTTTTTTAATATTTGGCTGTTTTATCAATAGAGACAGTGGGATCAGAAAATGTTACAAGCTGTGCAAACAGTCACTCCATTATTGTTCTATTGCACACGGCAAATTTGCAAGTGTCATTGAATCTCAGATATAGTTAACTGAGCTCTTTTGGAGTTTGGCATTGCTTACGCTAAAGCATTACATCACACAACAATGATATCTGCACTCCTAACAGTTAAATGGACTGAATGTTGCTCTGTTTCCCAGTTAACAATTATGCATTTAGTAGAGGTTTTTATCCAAAGCAAAGCACTGCACTCAAGGTATAAATTTTATCACTTCATGAATTCAGCTTCATGAATCAAACCCATGACCTTGGCGTTGCTTATGCCATTGAGCAACAGGAACACATTATACAATCAAAATGCTTGATTTAGGTTACCTTTTAATTCCTTGCAGTTTCACACGATGTTTGTTGGACAGAAGCAAGCCTCCACCCCAAGCTGCCTAAATAAGACGAGAGTATTAAAGCACTGCCTCATTTTGACTATATTTAATAAAATGTACCTAATAAGATAAAATGCATTACATCCACATGCATCCATAGGCCATGGTGTTCACAAATGTCTGCTATTTCATTCAGAGGGTCAAAGGCTCCATAGACTGTGGTTCCTGCTGTTGCATTGACATAGAATGGCACCAGACCCTATAGACAGCAAACAGAGATTTGCTAACACACTGACCAAAAAAAATCCAGACAAACATGTCTGTTGCTGTTTGCCTGCATCTGTCAGTGCAGTGTGAATTGGCCTTTACAAGAAAATACAATTTCTTTTTTTTTTCTACTTCAAAATGTCATGTTTAATTCAGTGTTACTTAATGTCTCTTAGTAATTGTTTACAACATTTATTATCAATTTCTGTGTTAAGAATGTTTTTAAACCCTTTTTTTCAGTGCATGATCAAAATTATCGCTGACCTGAATATCAGGCAGGGTCCTACAGTATCTACTGTGATATAGACTATTGTTTTCCCTTCAGTTTCCAATGTGTGGAACTGCAGAAATTTTAGTTTCAATGCCAGTTAATTTAATATGCAATGGCTGTATTTAACCTGCAAGACAATTTTAGGAAAAAAATCAAAAGAAAAGCAAAAAAATGTCCCGTTCATGCCCATTTATTACATTCCTCAATATATTCATAATATTCATAATTTTTGGCTATAGAACAGATAACCCCCTCACTTTGCATATTAAATCTTACACCTTAAAGTGGTAGAACTGGCATTTATTTGAACAGAATCAGTAGGTAATGCAACTATCTCCCAGTATAGTTCCCACATGTCGTGCATACTGCTTTTGCCAATAATGAAAATATGGAGAGATAGAAGGGAAATAAAATCACAATTGTTTCCAAGTTCTCGACTGATATGATACATTTCTACTGATCTGATAAGTTTGGCTGAGAAGGCGATCTGAAATTTTTATCTGCCCCACATTGTCTTTTTTCTGCTTAATTTAACATTAAATAATGTTCAGTTTTAGATTCTAGATCATTTAACTAGAATTACTTTGTCTGGCATAACCACATCTCACACGTCTAAAATGGACCATATCACACCCCTGCCACAAGCTGATATTTAGTCGGCTACTACAGAATGATTGCAAGTGAAAATGGCTTTTATACAAGCATTTATAACAGTCCTATAAATAAGACAATGATATTGAGTAACCAGACATTTTAGACAAAATATGGCCATTTCTACAGATTACAGTCAAATACAGATTAGCAGAGTGATACAAAGTGCTATAGAACTTAATCAGGGTAGTGACATATTAAATCTTTGACAGGAATTAAAACGAGGCTGTGAGGGATAGAAGTACAGAGCTGTTGTTTAACAAACTGATTGTTCAGGTGACGAAACATCTTTCCGGGGGGGAAAAAATACAAATAAAAATAAATAACCTTTCAGTGCACAAAAACTCCATAAAACGTTTTTGAAAGTTGTTAGTTGTAAAAATGCTGTGGTATACAACATTCATACAGTGTCAACACCCTTGTTTGCATTCATGTTAAATTCAATATGGCGTCTAACCTGACTACGGTCTGTTATATAAAATGTTGCATGTCATATGGAGGTGTTATCCGTAAATGGTGGGAACCAGAAAACAAACTTTTATAATAAAAATATTCAGCTCAAAGTCAGCTCATTTGACTAACCTTAGACTTTGCTGTCTCAATGCTGGAGTTCAGTTCTGATGAGATCATCTTCCCCCTCACAGAGAGAAACCAAAAAGTTTTATTAATCTCGGTAAACTGGACTCATTGCAAACGATGAACGTATGATTCCATCCACCAATCTCACCTTTCATCACATCTGACGACTATAACATTTTCAGAGCCGATGCCGAGAACTGCTGCAGACTTCTTGATTGAATAATGACTCTAATAAGGAAAGCGTATGTTAAACATGCACAGGCAAACAGCTAACATGATCTGACCTTTTGCTTTACCATAACAAGAAATATTCAAATTAACGTCAGTTTATCAGCACTTTTAAAAAACGCTGCTGTGACACGTAACGTCTGACCTCCCAATCAGCGGGTCAGGAGGTAATAGCTGAAATGTGTTGTGCTATGTGTCTCATTGAGTAAGTGGAACTGTCACAGCATGCTCGCTGAGAGTGGAGGAAACAATAATGAGATTATGTACGTGCACGGAGGTGAACAGTGCCAGGCGAGGTATCGCAGACATCCCGTGGGTCTTCACCACCGGAAAGAGATGAAACCTTGCCAACAACACACTGTACAGATTGGACATGGTGCCTCCTGCAGAGAAAGCAATTAGCTGTTTAATTAAATACTAATGATAGAAAAGTTCCAATGTTCATTTTCAAAACACAAATATAAATGCTTTCTGTATTTTTTGTGCTTTCAGCATGTTACCTGCACAAAAGATGCCATCTCCATCTTCCTCTGGCCATCCAATAATTGAATGCATTTTTCTCAGAACTACTTCCTCCATGAGTATAAAGACTGGGGATATTTCATAAGTAAACCTGTAAAAATAGAAGAACTTAGACTCATATGTGCTCTAAAGAAGCATAAAAGAAATCGGGCATAATGGAAACTGTAACAAACGTTGCTTTCAGTCAGATTGGAAATGGAAAATTTATTTTCTGAAAATCTTATTGATTTTTTTGACCTCATACTTTTTAATAAAAATGTCATAAATGGCACGACTTCCCCAATCATTTAGTCCACTTAAAACTCGCCCCTTTCTTACAACATACTGAAAGCTCACATTCAGATCTGCCTCCGTCCAATTAACATATGCATAATATGTTTTTCCATCACAATGTGGCAGAAATGATCTGTTGCTACTTCTGTTACATGGCGACTTTAACATACATAACTCATTGTTTTTGTACTATTTATCTCAAGCTTGATATTAGAAACATAATGAATAATTTCCCCATAACTAACAGCTAAAACATAAGTCGTTTTGAAACCTACATGTTACACTGTTTAAAAGTTTGGCTTCGATAAGAGTTTTTAAATATATATATTTTTTCAAGCAGTCTCTTATGCTCACCAAGGCTGCATGTATTTGATCAAAAATACAATGAATCAATGTTGAAAACAGTTCATTAGTTTCATCCCTATACCTAATTTTAAATGTGTTCCAAAAAGCATCCCTGGACGCCCTTACATTTATTTTTCTGTTAATTTATAATTATAATATGAACGTTGAAGAAATTAAACTCCTGCCTTACATGTTTGTATTTGCTGTGGATGTCAACCATTCTCCTGCCAGACCAATGATGTCAAGTCCAGTTGACAGCTGGTTGAAAAATCTTGGATGACCTGGCAACATTAAAGGGCAGCATTAACAAAAACCTTCCCTTTGACTTGTGTTATTTTGCATGTTCTTACCTGTTTTAACTCCATATTTAAGTGTGTCTCTGCAGTCCACCAGCAGCTGCTCCAGGTTATCTGGCTGGTCAGGGAGCTCCAGGCTGAATCCCTCCAGACCTTCCTTAAGCTGGTGAGGATAGTGGAAATCTAGAACTTTGGAGCTGCGTTTGAGGGATTTATTGATGTAGGCCAGCAAGATGTTTACAAGCTCCTGCAGGAAGTGCTTGGTTGCTTCCTCTCCATCCTCAGCAGGGAGCAGATCTGAACAAACACAAAATGCACGTCATTCTCACAAATGATTTGTGATTCGGGTCCAATATGAGCACTATGTACTGGCTACAATGTCCAGAGCCGTTGCAACACAGTTCTGTGGTTTAGTTTGCATTTTTCATTTGAAAACTGTAAAACATTTGCAAGCGCTGCTAATGAAAATAATTTGAATGCACCATATTGAATGAAAATATTTACTTTGTGTAAGTAATTGTAGCTGAATTAAAAACGAGTCTCTTGAAAGCTTTATTTAATTTAAATCAATATTACATTTACATTCTTTTTTTCATTTGGAAACACTTTTATCCAAGACGGCTTAGAGTGCAATTTCTACGTTATATCATTTCATTTCATTGGAACAATATTTGAATAGATGTCAAACCATGCTATTTGCACTAGCTTTCTGTACGTTTGAGCATGTTCAGTCAAAACATTCATTACATTTGATATCAAACTGAAAAGAGTGAAATATCCCACAATGCTGGGCTCTATTTCTTTTCAGAAATTGTTTCTATTACTATTGTTGTACTGCAGGAGAGAAGCTCAGACATTTCAACACCCTTTCATCTGAGTATTTGCTGTACCTTTGCTGTGGATGCAGCTGAAGTCATGGGCAACGCGCCCACTATCGTATTTCAGGCCGTCATCATTGTTTCCTAAAGATCCTGTGTCTTGTTTGCTCTTGTCTAAATGCCGCCTATCAGCTTGTGTTAACTCCATAATGTCTCCTGGAGACCTGCACACACATGAACATACAAGCTCAAACACACACAGATACCACCAGTTCTTTTAATATTAGGTATTTCAGTTTTAGTAATTCTGTTGTTTTTGTTAATTTTTAATATATCTATTTAGCTTTATTTTCATTTCAATTTTAGTTTCACTAATTTCACTAATTCATTTTCAACTTTATTTCAGAAAACTGCCAAGGCAACATTTCTAAATTCCTTTGAAGGTGTTTTTTTTTTATCTAATATTTGGTGTATACTTATTTCAACTGTATTTCAATTAACAAAAACAACTCTTAATAGTTTTAGTTAACAATAATAGCACTGACAGATACACACAAACACAACTTCAGAAATTACATTATACCACTTCAATTAGAAAACAAAACCGAAATGGTTTAATATCAGCACAGTGAACCGCCACTTATTTGAACATGAGCACCAATCGCTGATTATGTTAACAAAAATAACTGCATAAAATTATTTGGAAATTGTACAGTATGGCAAAAATGAAAGTAATGTATGGCATTCTAACATGATATAATAAAAATACAACAACAGGTCAATGTAGTTTACCTTCTCATTGAGGCATCCACTCTTGTAGACTGTTAGTATCTAGAGTCTGTGCCAAATGGCTGAGAGTTATAAAAGCCCCAGCCTCTGCCCCAGGGTTGAAAATCAACCAACCTTCAGTCAAACTGGGTGTGGTCATAGTGCATGGTTTTCCATTCCAGTAGAAGCAATGCTATTACATAAGAATGAAAACGCCCATGGCCTCATCACCTTTTCAGACCCTGTCTCTTCTTTTGTTAACTGTTATGAATGTGTTCATGCACTGCAGTGCCTCCAGACGACAGATGCCTAGGCATGAAAAAAAGAAAAAAAAAATACAGGAAGTGCTTGGTTGCTTCCTCTCCATCCTCAGCAGGGAGCAGATCTGAACAAACACAAAATGCACGTCATTCTCACAAATGATTTGTGATTCGGGTCCAATATGAGCACTATGTACTGGCTACAATGTCCAGAGCCGTTGCAACACAGTTCTGTGGTTTAGTTTGCATTTTTCATTTGAAAACTGTAAAACATTTGCAAGCGCTGCTAATGAAAATAATTTGAATGCACCATATTGAATGAAAATATTTACTTTGTGTAAGTAATTGTAGCTGAATTAAAAACGAGTCTCTTGAAAGCTTTATTTAATTTAAATCAATATTACATTTACATTCTTTTTTTCATTTGGAAACACTTTTATCCAAGACGGCTTAGAGTGCAATTTCTACGTTATATCATTTCATTTCATTGGAACAATATTTGAATAGATGTCAAACCATGCTATTTGCACTAGCTTTCTGTACGTTTGAGCATGTTCAGTCAAAACATTCATTACATTTGATATCAAACTGAAAAGAGTGAAATATCCCACAATGCTGGGCTCTATTTCTTTTCAGAAATTGTTTCTATTACTATTGTTGTACTGCAGGAGAGAAGCTCAGACATTTCAACACCCTTTCATCTGAGTATTTGCTGTACCTTTGCTGTGGATGCAGCTGAAGTCATGGGCAACGCGCCCACTATCGTATTTCAGGCCGTCATCATTGTTTCCTAAAGATCCTGTGTCTTGTTTGCTCTTGTCTAAATGCCGCCTATCAGCTTGTGTTAACTCCATAATGTCTCCTGGAGACCTGCACACACATGAACATACAAGCTCAAACACACACAGATACCACCAGTTCTTTTAATATTAGGTATTTCAGTTTTAGTAATTCTGTTGTTTTTGTTAATTTTTAATATATCTATTTAGCTTTATTTTCATTTCAATTTTAGTTTCACTAATTTCACTAATTCATTTTCAACTTTATTTCAGAAAACTGCCAAGGCAACATTGCTAAATTCCTTTGAAGGTGTTTTTTTTTAATCTAATATTTGGTGTATACTTATTTCAACTGTATTTCAATTAACAAAAACAACTCTTAATAGTTTTAGTTAACAATAATAGCACTGACAGATACACACAAACACAACTTCAGAAATTACATTATACCACTTCAATTAGAAAACAAAACCGAAATGGTTTAATATCAGCACAGTGAACCGCCACTTATTTGAACATGAGCACCAATCGCTGATTATGTTAACAAAAATAACTGCATAAAATTATTTGGAAATTGTACAGTATGGCAAAAATGAAAGTAATGTATGGCATTCTAACATGATATAATAAAAATACAACAACAGGTCAATGTAGTTTACCTTCTCATTGAGGCATCCACTCTTGTAGACTGTTAGTATCTAGAGTCTGTGCCAAATGGCTGAGAGTTATAAAAGCCCCAGCCTCTGCCCCAGGGTTGAAAATCAACCAACCTTCAGTCAAACTGGGTGTGGTCATAGTGCATGGTTTTCCATTCCAGTAGAAGCAATGCTATTACATAAGAATGAAAACGCCCATGGCCTCATCACCTTTTCAGACCCTGTCTCTTCTTTTGTTAACTGTTATGAATGTGTTCATGCACTGCAGTGCCTCCAGACGACAGATGCCTAGGCATGAAAAAAAGAAAAAAAAAATACAGGTTTATGTGAAGATGGCCAAATCTTGAGGCATTCAGTCGACAGAAGCGTTACTTTTCAAGGCCAAAGATTTCCCCTTTATAAATCCTGCTGGCTTGTTTTTTTTACATGCTGTATGTACATCAGGAAAATAATTCAAAATCTCTGACAGATTTTCTTTTGCTAAGAAAAGGGAGGCTTCTGTCTAAATCTAAATTCTTACTGACAAATAACTAACAAAATACACCATGCATAATGTTATTGGGGAAACAATTTAGGAAATGTTTTAAAACTTCACAGTATCACAGTATTGAGGGAATAGATACAATGTAAAACCTCTTCAGATTTTTGATGCAAATCAGATTTAATTTCGTCCATATATCTACATTTTGAGATATAAAAGCCGGTGACTTAGCTTTGCAGCGAGGGCAGACCAGCAGAGATCCTATTTAAGAGGAGCACAAAGGAGCTCGGTCTTTCAAATGTGCAAATAGCTTGGACAAAGTGAATAGAGGGAACAGCGAGTGAGATATGTAGGTTTGTTTTTATTATTTATTTTCATGATTTTTAATCAGGCTGACCATGCTGCTTCCATCAGTCTCACTGGTTAAATGATTTCTATGTTTAGTCCTTGAACATTACCTTGCCTAGAACGAGCGCAGCCATGGTAACGTCACTGAATGGAAGAATCCATTTGTGCATTAATCTGTAAAAGAAGATTCCACGTATTGGTAAAACACTGGCTAATGGACGGCTGTTTTTGTTTAAGACATGAGAGAGAACACACAATTTTTTTGTATAATTGCTTCATTTTGATCATTTATCATACCCCAGTATACTGCAAGATTATTTAATTTTCTATGTTTGATGTTTGCTTCAAATCAAAATGAATGAAGAAACAAGTAGAAATTGAAGGAAAAACATGGCACATAAAGGCCTGTTCATGCCAAGAATGATAACTATAAAGAGAACGATAGCTATATTAGTGTCCACACCAAGAGATGGTAATATTCTGTTTATTATAAGCATGCACTGCTGCTTTAAATGCTTGACCTCTTTAAAGTGGGATGCATTCTGATTGGCTATCAATGTTTTTATTGTTCATCAGCTGGGGAAAAACACTTAAGCAAAATCAATTCTCTGTGTCGTTATTGTTATAGCTATTGTGTGGACTTTGCTATTCTCATAAAATGATGATTATAACTTCTATAACTTTTATTCATCATTATAGTTATTGACCTTGGTGTACACGGTCCTTAAGAGCAGTGTCACCAAAAAAAGTGCAAGTGAGGGCCCTCATTTCTAGCAATGCCATTGAAGGGGCCCAATGCAATAAAATGTACAAGGGGCCCCAGAAAACCAAGCAATGCTACTGACACATAATGTTTAAGTAGTAATCACCCAAACAAAAATTGCTACATCCACACAAACAGTGTCTGGGACTGACAACTGTATTTTATAACAAGTGAGACTCACAAACTGTCCCATTTACAACTTGCAAACAGTTGTCACAATTTTGTCCACCAAGGATGACAAAGAGGAATACATTCCAATAGTAGAGATACTTTAATTAAACCACACAAAAGATGAGTAGCGAAGCAACAGTGTGTACTAAAACACATCCAGCACCAGACAATGAACAGAAAGAACTGAAGAGCTTAGCCTTCGTGAGTGTATGCCGGAGACCATCGAAGTTTTGCACAGTTCAGACAGGAGCAGCTCGGAAGACAGTGACTAGATCTGAAACCTTCAGATGATACACAGTCAGTGTTGGGGAGGAGCTAGTTACATGTAACGGAATTACGTAATTTAATTACAAAATAAAAGTAATTGTAATCAGTTACAGTTACTGAGGAAAAAATGTGTAATTCAATTACAGTTACTTATGAAAATGTTAAGGATTACAAAGGGGTTACATCTGCTTTTTTTCTCACACACTCCCACATACAGATTTAATTGATTTCTTTCATAAATTGCAGTGACTGCTCTAAAATATGAAACGCCAATGTTTCAGGAGTTTAGAACAAGCTTATTCGATAACTCTTTTATTTCCTATATGGGTTTATGTATAGCTATGCTTAATTTTTTAAAGATTAACTGTTTTTTTCCCAAGGCATTGTTAGATTCCAGTGTTTACTGTCGTAGCTATATGCAAAGATTTGATTCCAAAAACAGTAACATAGCTGATAAAATATTTATTGTTATGATTTTAAATATGTATTTAACCGCAGAATGATTTCAAAGTAAGTCTGATTTTGTGGTGGCTGTGCTTCAAAGGGGACATTGATCTTCCACAAGTTGGTATGATTCTTTAGGG
>NW_015652333.1:354286-355784 GCF_001515625.1 Sinocyclocheilus rhinocerous | reverse complement strand
GCGACTCATTTTGGGGCATGTCCCTTTAAATGCTAATGAGCTCTGCTCACCCTGTTACCCTACTTAAAAAGCTTTTCCCTTTCTTCTGTGGAAGAGCAAAGGCGATTTGGAAATAATCATAAAAAAAAAAAATTACAGGTGTGAGTAGTGAACGTAACAGAATTAAGTACTGAAAACAGGACTAAGAACCATATTCTGCTTCTACTGTGTGGATGTGGCCTATGTGCGGGTGGCATTAGATTCAGGAATCCCAGATATATGCAAATAAGAGCGAAAAACACAGGAGCTGGCCTGTGGTTTAGCCTGCTGTAATATTCCGTGTAATGTGACCATAAATAAATATACCACACTTTCATTCCTTTGGTCTAAAGGTTGCACTTCAATGCAGGAGGTATGTTTATTGAAAATCACTCCTCCGGTGCACAGTCAAGTTGAAGAGCAATTTGTTTTCTCAAGCAGGCATCCAGTAATCACATCCCAGCAGGCCTTGCAGTCTGGTATGCTTGCTTGAGCACCTAGCGTTTTATATGCACAGTGAAAAGTGTATTCACAGCACACCTGTACGGTTTCTAAGTTGCTTTTTAAAATTCATCAAGCTTGGTGAACATGAGGATTAATTAGCTACATAAGTTAGGATCTATTGGGCAATTTTCCCAGCAATCATTCATCACAAACTTGCCTCACTCCTTTGAGAATTCCTGCTCCCAGCATGTGCATCACATAACAACCATGTTTCATATCATGGCAAATTTTCACTATAGGTGTAATTGGACTACATTGTCTTTGGTGCAAAATATCTTTTTTCTATGAAAATGCTTCATAAACATATTTATGATTATGTTTATACAGTAATTTCAAACATAACCTGTTGCAGGCAATTAATTACAGAATTTTCATTTTTGGGTGAACTAACCCTTTAACAACCCATTCGTCTGCATTATGAGTGACTGTAAATAAAATAAAAAAATGTCTCATCTCCTTGCTTTGTGTGCCTGAGATGATTTGAATGAAGTAATATTAATAATTATTTTAGTCAATAGTCATTGTAGTTTCTGATTCGATTACACCATTCACAATGCTTCTTGAATGAATAGTTCATTCACTCATTAAAGTAGTAAAGAACAGCCAAAATCTCAACCAATGTGTGAATGTCCATGAATGCTAAACCTTAAAAACACATAGGCTGGAGGCCTGTGAAGAAGAAATGCTTTTGCGGTGTCTAAACATATCTGAGGAACTAAATTAACTTATTATGAAGTATCTCATATAAGAGAATACTCCAATTAATTCAATTGATTTTATATTATCAGTGTGACAAAAGTAGTAATACCTGATACCAAACGTCATTTTTGATTGATGACTTTGACCTTTGACCTCATAATTATATAAAAAAAAACGAATAAACTATCTTTAACCTACAGCTATATATATATATATATTTGATGTTAAAATTATCTTTACTATTCATATCATTTAAATATTTTAATATCCATTTTAT
>NW_015652333.1:352552-354198 GCF_001515625.1 Sinocyclocheilus rhinocerous | reverse complement strand
ACACACACACACACACACACACACACACACACACACATTGTTTTTTATGTTTTCTGAGGACGCTCCATAGGTGTAATGATTTTGTACTGTACAAACACCTGCCCGTCACACAAAAATCACTTTAGATTCTTTAAAAGTTTCTTATTTTAAGCATAATCTTCAAAGTTTTAATACCATCTCACACACACACAGACACACACACACACACAATGTAGCATAAAACAATACACTTAAAATATTGTTATAATGTCATTTAATTAAATTATGTTAATTATTTGAACTAATAGTTGACATTCTAAGTTATCCACCATCACCTTACAAACATAACATTTCAAACATGTTTTACCTTACAATTGCATATATCAATAAATTATTTCACATATTTTAAATCATTATCAATAACGTCCCGGTTCATTTAAAATGTTTGTTTAAACAACAACTTGTGGGACAAAAGGCTGGTACAGATACGAGAAAAGACATTCCAAATGCGACTCATGTCACCATGATACGTATTCTTCGGATACCTGCTGATTTTTGGGGGTTGTAAACACACTTGAATGAAAGAACGCATGTGAGGTCTTCACCCTGAGAATATTTAATTGTACTTAAAAAGTACAGATTAAGTTAAATGCAAAAGCGTACACCACACCAGACTCCTGATGACCGACGGTAGAAAATACCTACGCCGTTAAAACCTATATAAAATGTTAAATTTTAAGGTGGCTCGTGTTTCGTGTATATGATTGGGTGTGTGTATCTGATTTTACTTTTCTTATTTTTACAAAGATTCAATTTAAATTAAATTCCTAGTAAATATAAGACCAAAACATTATATTACAAAAGTATCATGTTGTTGCAGCATTTTTAAAAATAGGGGATGCCTACTCCAAACAATTCCTCCACTCACACACACACACACACGCTCGCACGCGCGCGCGCGCACACACACACACACACACCATTCAGGAAGGTCAACCAAAGCACCTCAGATTTCAAATAGGACCGCCCTGGACTCCATATCCCAGAATACTTGGCAGCGCTCTAAATCACCTGACTTCTGATTAGATGCACATGCAAGCAATTCATATTGATTAGACACCCTATATAAAGAGACTCAATCCCACATGCTTTATGAAGTATTAACTCGTCATCTGGTGTGGAAACTTGTCTATGCCTTTTATGGCTGCTTACAGTTTTTCTCGATTGCTTAAACACTATCACCAGGCTTTTGAACTAAAATTTCAAAACCATAACGCCATTTATCAAAAAGCACACCCATTTCCCTAAACTATAAACACTATTCTCCTTTTTGACCCGTGACACGAGTCCCCATGAGTCTGTGTGTAGTCAGGTTTAAGTCCCCACCAGGATATATAAACCAGTACACACACAAGGCCTCGATCTTACTTTTTCTCTGTTACATGTACATCTATTTCATTTAAAACACTTAAAGTTACAAGTTGAAGACGGTGTGGAAACACTATTCTCTTTGTACCCGTCTCTAAACACGACTTTAATAAATGAGTTGTTTTAAGCGAAAGCGATGATTCAGTCCGTTTTATTCAGTCTTTGTGTTTTAGGCGTCCACCTTTTAGTTTTGTTCCAGGAAACAGGTACGACTGTAACTGAGCGTTGGCACGTCTGGC
>NW_015652333.1:350775-352425 GCF_001515625.1 Sinocyclocheilus rhinocerous | reverse complement strand
AGTTGTTTTAAGCGAAAGCGATGATTCAGTCCGTTTTATTCAGTCTTTGTGTTTTAGGCGTCCACCTTTTAGTTTTGTTCCAGGAAACAGGTACGACTGTAACTGAGCGTTGTCACGTCTGGCTTTAAGAAATCATGTGGCCAGCAGCTTTTAACATCTCTTAATTCTCTTAATGTTTCACAATTGTAAATTAGTCAGTTACAAAAGTGTGAAGCTTATATGTATTTTTAAATAATTATAATAAAGTTACAGGTTTCCGGTAGTTGTGCGAACACTTGACAAAGCTTTACTCAAACAGTCCTTGGCGTTATCTTTTAATAAAATATTCCATTGAATGTCACTAAGACAAATTCTGTAACAGCGTTCATAAATGAATATAAACGTACAAATCAACAATACAAACACAAATGCTTGTTCTAACTCTTTCACACACACCAGACTGATCCCTGGTAAGTACGCCTAAAATTGCTAGATTTTCTTGAATTTATCCTAGTGTTTAAAAGCGCTACCGCGCTAGGCCTCGTCACGCCGTAGTGAACTGTAAACCGCAAAGTTTTTCATAGGGTTACACTTTGAAATTTTATGTTTCACCACTCTTATTTCCCTTTCTACTCGTAATTGCTAGGCCTTGCACTTTGTTTCCTAGTTTTCGCTGTCATGTTAGTGTGATGTGAATTTGCTTGATTTAATAAAATATCGCTTTAACCCTTCGTCTTCCTTGCTTTAACCATTTCTTAATAATTCTCTTCCGTCTACATTCTATTCTACTCGTTTTCTATTTATTAAATTGATTAAAAAACAGTGTACAAGCATAGTTTGCAAGAACAACCGGCAATAATTTTAGAGATATTATATAATATCTAATAATAATATATAATAATCCATTTTGCTTGCTGTCAGGAGTGGGCAAGGCATACGTGAGTGAACGAGCGCTGCAGCGCACATGCACGCTAAACAGACGGAGTGCAATAATTCTGAGTCAAATATGCATTTGTACAAACACCTAGTACTACTGTTATTTAAACAAAACATAACATAATGGTTTGTTCGAACATAATGGTTCGTTCGAAGAATACCTGTTTAAACAGATCGACATTGTGAAATAAAACATAACCAAATTTAAAAAATTGATGAATAAAGGTTAATTAATATTTAAAATAGATGTGATATTAGCTAAATGCATTTTAAACCCCGTTTGAGACGGAAATTAAATACGATGATCAAAAACAAACTATTGCTCCACATCATGACTGCTCAAAGAAAGATTTCTCCTTTCAACTTAAACCAAGCACAATTTTGGGAAACATTTCATTCACGGAACGTCTTCATCGCTCCCAAAATAATGTAAGGGTATTTTTTATCCATTTCTCGTATTATATTGTTCGAGTACACACACATATTGTGATACTGTCACGGGTCGCTACTGTGAGGACCACGGAGCGAGGAACGAGGAGACCAGGAGTACAAAACAAAGGGGTTTAATATTCCCTTCAGGAAACACACGTAGCACAAGGAGGGGACATAAACAATTCCAGACAAGGGAGAACAGAACGGGCTAGAACTAAATAGGGCAGATAACGAGGGGCAGACAGGTGATGGGGATAACTAATAACAAGGAACAGGTGATACTAATAATGGGAAAAGGAACTG